>NC_058135.1:118830269-118856948 GCF_016433145.1 Gracilinanus agilis | reverse complement strand
GAAGGAAGGAAAGAAGGAAGGAAGAAAGGGAATAAGGAAGGAAGGAAGGAAGGAAGGAGAGAAGGAAGGAGGACAGTAAGGAAGGAAGGGAGGGAGGAAGGAAGGAAGAACAGAAGGCAGGAAAAATGGAAGAATGGAAGGAAGGAAGAAGGAGGGGAGGGAGGGAGACAGGGGGAGGGGGAAGAGTAAAACAAAGGAAGGAGTAAAGGGAGAGAGGAAAAGAGGAAGGAAGAATGGGAGAGAAAAATGAAAGAAGGAAGGAAGAAAAGTAGGGGGAAGGAAGGAGGAAGGAAGGGAAAGAGAAAAGAAGGATTATTAAGTGCCTACTATGTGTCAAGCACTGTTGTTGCTAATCATTTAACATATATTATCTCATTTGATCCTTACAACAACTCTGGGAGGTAGTTGCTATTATTATCCTTATTTTACATTTGAGATAACTGAGGCAAGAAGAGGTCAAGTGACTTGCCAAGGGTCACACATCCAGGCAATGTCCAAGGCCAGAACTTGTCTTCCTGACTCTAGACCCAGTGTTCTATCCTCTGTACTACCTAATGGTGTGGTACAATGTTTTGCACATGGTAAGCATTTAATGAATGCTTTTCTCATTTATTTTTCCTTTATTCATTATGGGCTACAGCAGCTCAAAAGTCTTCATGGTCTAGAGGCCAAATTTTTTTGTGAGGAATATTAGAAGAACCTGATTTACCACAACCAAAAGAACAACAGAGATCTACGTGGGCAGCTGGCTGTTAGTGCTGATGATTTATGGGAAGAGGTAGTAAAAATGACATTCCTTAGGCCATTGGTGGCCACAGAAGAAGGGGGGCTGGTCATATATTAAAAATGAGAGACAAGTAGAGTGCCCAGGATGCTATCTAGATAACCCCGTGACATGAAAGGAATCAGGTGAAGACTTCCACTAGATTAGACTGATGTTCTGTGGAGGATTTATGGGAAATCCTAGATGAGTTTCGCAGACAATGAGAGGGCCAGTAGGGTTGCTGGCTCTTTTGTTTGTTTGTTTGTTTGTTTTTAAACCCTTACTTTCTGTCTTAGTACCAATCTAAACCAGAAGAGGAACAAAGACTAGAGACAATCAGGGTTCAGTGACTTGTCCAGTGTCACACAGTTAGGAAGTATCTGAGGCCAGATTTGAACAGGTAGGCTTTGACTTTTACCAGCAGGAGTGTCTGTGATGCTCAAACATTGGCTCCAGCTAGAAAGCTATGAACTGAAATGAATGACACCAGCACCTGCGACTGGAAGGTTTAGGCAGAATCATCTTAAAGATAGATCACATACCTTAAACTACAATGAGTGACCCCAATATTGGGTATTACAATGGGTATTGGGGCACCAAATGCAGAAGTGCCAAATAGCCTTTAATGGCACTCGGTTCATACTTTCTTTTCTCTTGATGAAGAAGTGTGACATTGAGTTCTTGGGGGGCCCCCTGGAATTCTGAGCTGTGGCTTGACCCCCTCTCTTGCAACTGGAATTCACTTTGCCATATCAATGTCACAGAAGGAGTTTAAAGGATCATAGATTGAGAGCCGGAAGGGACCTTAAAAGTCAGCTAATCTAACATTCTCAATTTCACAGACGAAGAAACTAAGTTTCAGGAGATGAAGGGACCTGACCAGGGATATACAGGTAGTAAGAATTGGAGGTAGAATTTGAACTCAGAATCTCTAACTCCAGAAAGAGTGATTATTCATTTCATCACACTGAATAAACATTTATTAAACATTTAGTGCAGATAAGCGAAGTGAGGTGAGGATCATTCAGAAAAGAAGGGCTTATCTCTGCTCCTATGGGCCATGTAGAAAGTGCAATTGGTGAGAGTTTAATTTCATCATGTCTCTGGCTTTCAAAAATGCTGTTCATCTGAGTTCAAAGCTGACCTCAAGCACTTTCTAGCTGTGCCACCCTGAGCTGGGCTCTTGCCCTTCTGTCTGTCTTAGAGATGTTACTAGCACAGAGTAAGGGTTTGTAAAAAATGCCATTCATCTTAAGCCATCCTGTCATCGATATGGCCCTTATCAAACCAACCATCTACAGGTATGTTAACATCCTATTTAGGATTATTATTTTTTGGGGTAAGACTTATTTTCTACTTTTGTTTCTACACCAGGATTACTTATATACTGGCCTCTGACCCTGTTGAATCCTTCCTTGTAACAAAGAAAAACTATTTGAGTTAAGTAAAACCATTTGACTCAATGACCACCTCTGAGAGTATAAACAATATCCCTCAATTATAGGGCTGCCCATCTCTCCTCTGTACAGAGAAGAGTGAAGTGTGTTTCAAAACTGTTCTCCTGGTTTCCTTTTAATATTATTTTCCTTTATATCATTGTAGCCAAATTGTTCTCCTGGTTCTGCTTATGTCACTCTGTTGTCACACAAATGTTTGAATTCTTCATATTCGTTTCTTACTATACAACAATATGACTCATATGACTTTGTTTAGACATTTTACATTTCATGTGAATCTGTTCCCTTTACTATCTACCCCAGGTGTTTTGTTGTTGTTGTTGATGATGATGATGATGATGATGATGATGATGATGATGATGATGATGATGCTAATGCTCAAAGTACTTTTGCAAATATTTTGGTCTCTCTATGGCTTTTTTTTCCTTTTTTTTCTTCTTCTTGAGATATGTGCTCAGTAGTTAAAACCCAGCCTCAGATACCACCTAACTATGTGATGCTGGACAGGTCTCTTAACAGTCTGGTGGCTCAGTTTCCCTGCCTGTGAAAGGGAATGGCTCCTACCTTCCAGGGCTGTTGTGAGGATCTAATGAGATAATATTTGTAAAGCACTTTGTAATAAATAATAAGCCTAACACAATAAATAATAAACTTTACAATAAATAATAAGCCTGATATAATAAATAATAAACCTAAAAGTGCCATATAAATGCTAGCTATAATGATGACTGCTAACTCTGAGTATATACACAGTTTAATGGCTTTTCTTGCATGTATCAAAATTGTTTTCTAGAACAGTTGGACAACTTCACGGCTCTACCAGACATTATTAATGTTCTTGTTTTCCTGCAGCCCCTCTATCTCATTTGGCTTTGCTGACAGAAGATTTCTGGGCCAGGGTCCCAGCATTTACGTGACATATATTAAACATGCCATTTGAGGGGTGTGGAAACTGAGTGATGAATGTGACTACATATGAGATAACCTAGACCTCTCCTGGAATGTGGCAGAAATGAGTTCAGTCCTTGGAAAGACTTCCCTCTTCAGAACCACTGATGGTATCATTTCCGGTGGCAGGCAGCCTGGGTTGTGCTGCCATTAAAACCCTGTCCAGGCTCTGTGCCTACCTGCCCAGGTGATTTAATGAGCTCATTTGAGGTCTGAAGTGGTTGCCCAGGAAGGAGGAACAATACATAGCAACAGAGAGAGAAATAAACTGGTCTCCCTTCCAGCTGACCTCCTCCCCACATGGCCTGAAGCTCAAACTGCGTTGATAGAGCATTTGATGCCATCCTACTTTGTCAGCACCAGCTTCTGAGTGTGAAAGTAAACACAGCAATGCCCTTTAAGTCAACACCAGATGAACAGCATTTTTCTAAAAGGAAACCAGTCTGAGCCCCCACAGCTGAAGTACTCCTTGAGATGAAGTTGGGCAGCAGGAAGATCATTGGGAGGAAAAGACGTGGGATCACAGGATCAGAGATTTAAAGCTGGAAGGGACCTTAGGGGTCATCTAGTGACCAACCTCTCCTTTTACAGATATGGAAACTGAGGTCCTCCTAGAAATTGCCAAAGGTCACACAAATAGGAAGTGACAGAGGCAGGATTTGAACTCAAAAGACTTAGGTTACAATTTGTGATCCAAGAAGCTGTATGATCTTGGATATCTCGCCTTCTCAGGACTTCAACTTCCTCTGTTGAATGTAGGTCTGTAAAGGAGGTCCCTTCTAGCTCTAAAGTGAGTTCCTAAAATGGGTCCGGCTTCTTCTCTCCTGGAAATTGCTGATGACTGCAAAGCTGTGCTGAAAACCCAATGATGGTGTTTGAGGGAGAACCTTACTAAAAAAAAAAAAAAAAATTAAAAAAGTGGGATTTGACCAAGTGATTGTTTTTTAGCTTCTCTACCTTCCCCTTCCTTGCCTGTGAAAGCTTGACCAGACGATCAGTCCAATTCAGTCAGTATTTATTGAGCATTTTCTTTGGGCAAAGCACTGTAAACATTTATAGACTGACCACCGTCTGGTAAGAATTGTGAATTTGGCCAATGGGGAATAGAAGTGAAGCAACGGATACAATTCTTGCCTCAGAAAAGTTTATAATACCAAAAGAAAAGCTTGAATTCTCCGGACACTGTGGTTTTCCATAACTCAGAGTCATCTGGTGCAATGGGAAGAATATTGATGCCAAAAAATAGGTCTTTGTTTTGGGAGAAACTTGAGGTCTTTAAAAGTGCTGTATAAAAATATCCCTAAAGCAATGAAGCAAGTCATTTTACCTCCATGGGACCAAAGACTGAGAGCTAGAAGGTACTAAATGCCTTCATTTTACAGAGAAGGAAAATGAGGTGGAGGGAGTATAAGTGACTTACTTGAAGTTGAACAGGTAATAGATGTAAGAGGCAGAATCTGAACCATGTCCTCTGATTCTAATGTTCTTTCTCCTGCCCAGGATGGCCTTAGTTTCCTCATTAATAAAATGAGAACAGTTGGACTAGATATCGGGTGGCACAATGGATTGAACACTGGGCAGGGAGTCAGGAAAACCTGAGTTCAAATCTGACCTTATATACTTTCTAGCTGGGCAAGTTACTGAATCTCTGTTGGCCTTCATTTCCACAACCGTAAAACGGAGACAGTAGCAGCATGGAGTTCACAGGATTATTGGGAGGATCAAAAAAGATAATATTTTGTTTAGCATGATAATACCTGTATGACCTAGATTAAATTGCTTGCCAGCCCCAACAGGGCAGGGGGAAGGAAAGGAGTGTAAAGTTTAAATTCTTTTGAGAGTAATTTCAGGATAAGAATTTTGTCATCTCCCCAGAATCCAGACAATGAACCTGTTTGGTGAAGACACCATGAAGATGCCTGAAGAGCCTTCACTGGACATGAAGATCCAAATTTGAACTTTGGGGTGCAGTTGATTTGAACTATGGGGAGTTGAATGAGTTGAATAAATTTGTTTTGAACGTACACTCTTATGCCAATAGGGATCTGCCCCAAATTGGCTTTTTGTCAATGTGGCTAGTTTTTATCGTCTTTTCTTTTATCCCCAATTTTCTGTAATTTAGAAGTTGACTATGGTTTAAGATCCACCAAAAAAGACCAGTCTTTTCCACCGGATCTCAGGGGGGTAATGTGTTATTTCGAATTTCTGGGGTTCTATTTAGAAGTATTAAGCCTCAAGATATGTAGATATATGACAAAATTCCTGTGGACAAGTGGGGGACTTTAAGACTGCATTTTCCATGATCCAATGGGTTTCCGGTTTTGGACATGACAACGAGAACCAATGTAGAGCTTGACTTAAATTAGGGGTGGAACTTGGGCTTGAGACCACACTCTGCACCAAAAGATCCAGAGTGAATTTTGAGACGTGGTGAATTTGAACTTTGGGGGGTTGAATGTATTTATTTTGAATGAACACTTTATGCCAGAAAGGGGGACTGCCCCCTAAATGGCTTTTGTCAATGCACCAAACATTGGTTTTGTTCTTTCTCCCTTTTATTTCCCTTTTATCTCTGAATTATTGTAAACTTTAATTTGATTATGTTTTCATGATCCATTGGGGAGACTTGTCTCCCAAAGGATCACTGGGGGGAATGTAAAGTTGAAAAGACCTTGTACTCCTTTAAACTACATTACCCAAACTCCTTTTCACCATACCCATAATTCCTTAAGCCTTTTCCTATTGGTTGTGGGTTTTGTGGGCTGTTTTGATATGGTTGTTGTGGGCGTGGTGACGGGGCTTTTTGGAGAGGAGGCCGCGTGGTAATGGTGAGTTGGGACTCTTTCCCTGTGCTTTTAATAAAATCCTTATAAATATCATCCTTTGGAGGCATTGAATATTAATTTTAAAGCTTACAGGAGGGAGACAATTTGGATCACGTAACTTTGGAAAACTCATGTGGAAATTTGTTATTGCATGTAATTGGCAAAATAAAATATCTTTGTAATAAAAAAAGAAAGAAAAGAAAAAGAAAGATAATATTTGGTGTTTAATAAATCCTTGTTGTTTTTCCTTTGCCATCTGGGTCCTTTCTAGCCCATAATCTATGATTCTGTAATCCAAGGGTTTCTCCTATTCACCTCTAGGTCCAGCTCATTAACTTTTCCTGTAGTTTGTCCAAGACTTGCATACTCTTGGGCCAGCTCTATCAATCAGTACTTGCATTGCCTAGACCAGGGGTTCTTAATCTTAATCATGCAATTAAGCCCTTGCACAACTAGGTGAAGCCTCTGGACCACAGCTTGGAATAAGGCTTTTAAACTCTAAAAGTGAAGTTACTTGTCTGAGGTCATGTAGCTACTTCTCTGAAGAGCTGGGACTAGGGGCAGCTGGGTGGCTCAGTGGATTGAGAGCCAGGCCAGAGATAGGAGGTCCTGGGTTCAAAACTGGCCTCAGATACTTCCTAGCTGTGTAACCTTTTATTTATTTATTCATTTAACCCCCATTGCCTAGCCCTTATTGCACTTCAGCCTTGGAACCAGTGCATAGTATTGATTCTAAGATGGAAGATAAGGGTTAAAAAAAAAACAAAACTGGGACTAGAACCTAGGAACTTTGATACCCAGTTGAATGCTCTTTCCCTTTCTTCCCACAGTCTGCTGAAGTTCCATACCCTTCAGTTATACAATATAGGAATTTGATTATTATTCTTTGAATGAATGAATGAATGAATGAATGAATGAATGAATATTCAATGAAAGGCTCTGGTTACCCAGTGGCCTCAAGTTGTTACCGTGGTCCAGGTCTGATTGTGATGTACAAAAACTGTTCTTAGAATCCTTTGAGTTGGAGGAGAACTCAGAAGCTATTGAGTCCAGTCCACTCATATTATAGCTAAGGATACTAAGGTCCAGAGGAGCCACATAATTATTAAATGGTAGTACCTGCCATTTCCCTCCCTGTTCCTCTATTATTATTATTCCTCTGCTTTCCTTTTTTCTCCCCCATCTTCTGCCAGAAGACATGTTGTCCCTTAAAATCAATAATTGTTCTTACACTTGTTTTTCAGAAATAGGAAGGGGTAACTGGGTAAGTTAGAAAGGTACAACTGGGCCCTGATAGGGAGATGAAAGACAAATCTCAGCCTTGCCCTGATACAAGAAAAAGTTATTCTGTCTTCCCAGAAGACCTTGTCTCCAGGAGGGAGGAAACATTGATGCCCTCATCATAAATAGGGCACCAGCAAGATCTCCTTGCCACCAGGTCTGGTGAATCCCTGTGGGTCTGTAGAACAAAAGTCCTCTGCTAGGTCACACCCTAGATTTCTCTACATTTTCCTTTGTTTGCCCACAGATGCCCGAAGAATGTAGTGTTGACCATCTCACTACCCCTTAAGTCCAGAAACTGAAATCTGAATAACAGGCTATCCTAATGATTCCACGTGGAAGCTTCCTCACCTGAGGGAGAACTAATTATCTTTCTGCTTACTTCAATTCTCAGTTTGCCAAAAAGAAAGTTTCCTCCTTTCTCCACCCATTGCCAAACTGGACTTTCAGGCTACCCTGCCTTTTGGGGGAAGAAGTGCCAGGCTCCTATTCTTTGTCTTTGCCATTCTCACTGCTCCCTCTCCCAGCTGGTGGGCGTTTGTTTTAATCCTACTTTTACCTCCTGACCTTAGATTGATTGTCAGATGGCAGAGATGAAGTTCAGGTATAACCTCTGGGGCAGGACCCCAAGTTCACCAGGAATGATGACTAGCAAACAATAAAACTCCATCGTTTAGTCTTTTTTTGAGATCCTGGTAATAAGACAAGATGCTTCAGTAGGAGCTTCAAGACACAGAGGAGAGAGACAAGAGTCCCTTATTCCAAGTATCTTACGATCTTGCTGGAAAGATGAATTTGGAACTCAATCATAGCAATACATCTGGATATGGGCAAGGACATTAGAAAGGTTCAAATAAAATGCTATGAGAAATCTCCAAACTGATGCAAAATGAACTGAGCAGAACCAAGAGAACATTAGACACAGAAAGTGAAACAATCCAATGTAATAGATTTTGCTAACCCAAGACAATCCCAAGGGACGAGAAAGAATGCTATCCACATCAAGAGAAAGAACTGCGGGAGTAGAAACAGAAGAAAAGACATATGATTTTTCATTTGTTTATATGGGTACATGATTTGGGGTTTTGGTTTCAAAAGATTGTTCTATTGCAAAAATGAATAATATGGAAATAGGCATGTGACAACATTTGTATAAATAACCCAATGGAAGTGCTTATTGAATCTGGGAAGGGGGAGGGAGAGAAAATGAAATGTGTAAACATATTTTAAAAATTAAAAAAAAACTTTCAAGGAGAGAGATTGCTTCTTTTTTCCCCCCTCAACATTTTTTTTTTAGTTACATGTAGAAACGATTTTTGACAATTGTTTTTTGACATTTTAAAATTCAAATTTTCTCCCTCCCTGATGTGGTGGATAGTCTGCTATAGGTTATATCCATACCTTCCTGTAATACCTGTTTCTGTATTGTTCATGCCATGATAGAAGACACATATCACACCTATAAAAGAAATTGGAGAGATTACTTCTTATTGGGGGCATCCTGATGAAGGCTTCATTGAAATGGACCTTGAAGGAGAGGAAATGTTTCAGTGGTCAGAGTTGGAGCAGGACAGGAGGGGGAATGTATTCAAGGCATGGGGAGGTGAAAGGGTCATGTGAGCAAAGGTATAGAGGTAGGATAAGTCTGGGTAATAGTGAGCCATCCATTTTTGGCCAGAAAAGAAAGTGCATAAAGAGGAGGAAGATGATTGGCCCTTTTCTTCTCTTAAAATATGATTGTTGGACATTTTGAAGAAAAACAAAACAGCAGAGTTTTTATAGTTAAAATGTTTTATTTTATTGATTTAATTTTTTTGTGGTTTATAATTATTCTGTAATACTTGGTAAAAATGGAGTGGATGGACTTGGAGTCAGGAAGACATGGGTTCAAATTCTGCCCTCAGATACTTACTAGCTAAAAGACTGGGCAAATCACTTAATCCTTCTTGGTTTTAGTGCCTCATCTATAAAATGCAGAAATGGTTCTAGATAAAGGGTGCCCAACTTGACATCTATGAACTTGCTTATTTAAAATTTGATAACATTCAGTGTAATTGGTTTCCTTCATAATCTTTTTTTAAAAAAACATTTTAATTTTTCCTCAATTACATGTAAAAACAATTCTTAACCTTCATTTAAAAAATTCGAGCAAAATGTTCCCCTCCCTCCTTCCCATCTTCCCTCCCTCCCTTCCGCCTATCCCCCCTCCCTGAGATGGCAAGCAATCGGATATAGATTTTACATGTCTAATAACGTCAATATATATTATCATATATTTTATGCATTTTAAAGACATTCCAAGGACGGATCCCTAGGCTTCACCAGACTGCCCAAGGAGGCCATGACACAGAAAAGGTGAAGAACTTCAGAACCAGAAGGATCCTTCCTAGTTCCTAGTTCAACATACGTGATCTTATGAAGATGCAACATATAATCACATCACTGAACTTGAGTTGAACTACCAGATTGATTTCAATTTGCTTGTCACCAAAAGAAATTTATTGTGCTCAGAATTGTGAAAGACATTTTGTAACAAGGTCACGGGAAAGAGGATGCGTGTCTGAGCTTGCTGAAGGATGCATTCTTCTGTTATTTCAGATTCTGTCTTAGCTTCAAGATAGACAAATACAAGGCACTAGCACATGTGCGCCTTTTGACAAGTTTGCTAGTGAGCCTGATTGTTTACTAGTGAGTGGCCTGTGAGAAAAGCCTGAAAAGGTAAATTGGAGGTGGAGTCAGATTGGGGAGAGACTTAAGAGTCAAGCAAACATGGCCAGGTCCTCAGATTATTCTGAGATTTGGGGCAGTACAATGATTCTCAGACCAGGAAAACCTGGGTGACCCAACCAGCTTGCCTGGTAGAGCACAGTTCCTGGTGTAACAGCTGACCTATATAAGTTTGTTAGAACTATTCATCCCTGTCTGTCCACAATATGCCCAGATACTAAGCCAGTCAGTCAGTCAATCAATCAATCAATCAATCAGTCAGTCAATCAGTGAACATTTATTAAGTGCCTACTATAGGTCAGGCATTGTGTTAAGCTCCTTTTGTATTTCTATAGTTTTACTTAAAGTGCTGTAGTCCTCAGAAAAGGAGAAGCTGAGTCAGACTGGTCCTACTGCTTGGGTAGAAGGATAGGGTGTCAATCGTTAGGGAAATCCCTGTTGCTCTAGAGGGGGCTGATACAGTCCAGATGTTCTAGGAGCAGTTGAGGGAGAGAAGAGACAGATATATATACATATATATATATATATTTTTTTTTTTTTACATATATGGAGAGAGACAGAGAGACACAGAGACAGAGACAGAGAGAGAGAGACAGAGAGAGAGACAGAGACACAGAGAGAGAGACAGAGACACAGAGAGACAGAGAGACAGAGAGAGGAAACTCAGGGGAAAAAAGGAATGGAGAAAAGGGGAGAAATTAGCTCATTAGTTTTCTGCAACCAAAACGTTTTGAATTATTTATTCTAGAAATTAAAGATAAAAATTATATATAGAATAAAAAAAGTGAAAATGATCCTGTTGAACCCTCCTAGTATGGCAGAGCTAATGGGTTTGAGTGTGAAATGTGAGTGAAATCACTTTGAAAACTTTCTACTTGTTTTTAGTTAGTTTTCAATCATGCCCTTCTCTTTATGACACAATTTGGAGTTTTCTTGGCAAAGATACTGGAGTAGTTTGTTATTTCTTTCTCCAGCTCATTTTCAGATGAAGAAACTGAAGCAAATAGAGTGAAGTGACTTGCTTAGGGTCATACAGCTAGGAACTATCTGAAGTCAGATTTGAATTCAAGAAAATGAGTCTTTGGGTCTGACGCTCTATCCACTGTGCTCTCTAGCTGCCTTATACTGGACTCTTTTATGCATATAATATAACTGTATATGTGGAAATTCCTAGAGATTCAACTAAAAAGTTAGTTGAAACTATCAATAATTTTAACAAAAATAGCAGAATATAAAATAAACCCACATAAATCATCAGCATTTTTATATAATACTAACAAAGTCCTACAGGAAGAGATAGAAAGAGATATTCCATTTAAAATAATAATAGATACAATAAAATACCTGGGAGTGTGCCTGCCAAAACAAACCCAGGATCTACATGAACATAAGTATAAAACATTTTTTTACAGATAAGATCAGATCTAAATAATTGGAGAAAAATTAATTGTTCATTGATGGGCAAAGCCAATACAATTAAAATGAGAATCTTACTTAAACTAATCTATTTATTCAATGCTATCCCAATCAAATTACGAAAAAGTTATCTTATTGAGCTAGAAAAGATACTAATGAAATTCATTTGGAAGAACAAAAGATCAAGGATATCAAAAGAATTAATAAAAAAATAAGTAAAGGAAGGAAGTCTAGCAGTATGAAATTTTAAATTGTATTATAAAGCAGTAATTACCAAAACTATCTGGCACTGGCTATTAAATAGAAAGCTAGATCAGTGGAATAGAACAGACACACAACAAATAGTAAAAGATTATAGTAACTTTTATTTGACAAAAGTATAGATCTAGGTAATCAGGATAATCAATCACTATGTGGTAAAAATTACTGGGACACCTGAAAAGTCATTTGGCAGAAATTAGTTATAGACCAATATCTCATAGCATTCACTAAGATCAAAATGGATACATGACCTAGACCAGTGATGGGCAAACTACGGCCCATAGGCCAGATGCGGCCCCCTGAAATGTTCTATCCAGCCATACCACGTTATTCCTAAGATGATGAATACAATGAGTAGGATACAATACAATGAAACTTTGAAAGAATTGCCTTAGAAACAGAATAAGAGCCATTCCCCAGTTGATAGATGGTGAAAAGATATGACAATTTTCAGATGAAGAAATCAAAGTCATATTTAAGTATATGAAAAAATGCTCTCACTACTGATTAGCGAAATGCAAACCAAAACAATTCTGAGCTATTATCTCATAATTGGCTAAAATGACAAAAAGGCAAAACAACAAATATTGGAGGGGATATGGAAAAATGGGGACACTAACACACTTTGGTAGAGCTGTGAACTGATCCAACCACATTGGAGAGCAATTTGAAATTATGCCCAGAGTTATAAAATTCTGTATACCCTTAGACCCAGGGAAAAAGAAAAGAACCCACATTTTCCATAATATATGTAGTAGCTCTCTTTGTGTTGGAAAAGAACTCTAGAGATTGAGGGGAAGTCCATCCTTTGGGAATGGCAAAAAAAAAAAAAATTGTGCTATGTGATTGGGAAGTGGAATTCTGTTACACCATCAGAGAAATTGAGAAGATTAATTTTTTTAAACTTGGAAAAAACTACAACAGATAATAAAGGGTGAAATGAGTAGAACAAGAGAACATTATATACAGCTATAAATTTAATATTTGAAGAATAACTTGTGAATGTTTACCTTCAGAAAACAAACTAAAAATGGAAACATGAAAGACATAATCTTTAAATACATATCTTTTTTTTCCTTTTCTTACGTCTTGGAGTCAATACTGTGTATTGGCTCCAAGGCAGAAGAGTGGTAAGGGTAGGCAATGGGCGTCAAGTGACTTGCCCAGGGTCTCACAGCTGGGAAGTGTCTGAGGCCAGATTTGAACCTAGGACTTCCCTTCTCTAGGTTTCGCAGTTGCCCCCTACATACGTATCTTTCTGCCAGACGATGTTTTCTATGGTGTGGAGAGGGCAGAGAAGGGTTGAAATACCTGGAAATAAATTTTATCAACAAAAGTGAAAAAAAAAAAAGAAAGAAAGAAAATTGTAAGAATGTTATAGAAGAGTAAGACCATGCATAATTATTATTATTTATTATTATTGCCATTGTTAATTTTCCATACTCTTGCTGGGAGCTCTCTATTTTCTCTAGGAAAAATGATAAACTCTATCATTTAAAATTCTTCACACTCTAGCTCTATCTTGTCCCTCATCTTTGCTAGATTTTGTCCCTCATCTATATCAGATTCAGAAGTGAATGTGGAGGAGGTGAATGCTTTGAACAAAACACTTAGGTTTGAGCCCACCCTCCCAAGGGACCATAATGATAGGGGAAGAACCTGCTCCTGCTTTAGGGGGGGATGTGTTTTTGAGCTACTGTTCTTACTCTACCATCTTAGTAAATATCCCTCGATAAAAGCTAATTAAATCTGGTTGACTCATTAATATCAACTGATAATCATAATAGAAAATACACTGGTGGGAGTTTGTGAGCTATGTTATTAAAAAAGCAACCACCACCTCCTTGAAGCTAAACCTAAAATCCTAAGGGGATGTAGTAACCAAACTCTGGGGAACCCCATATGAGGGAATAGGAATTCAAAGAAAAGTTCCAGGGCCTCTGTCACAACAAGATCATAGATTTAGAGCATCTTCTAGGCTTCAGAGGCCATTGAACTCAACCATCTCATTTGGCAGATAAAGAAACTGAGGTTGAGAGGTTAAATGATTTGCCCAGGATCCCACAGCTAATAAAAGTGGGGGAAGTTACACTTTTGTCCCTGTATTCCTAATGTCAGCATAGGGCCTGGCATAGAGCAGGTATGCAGTAAATGCTTTTTGCAGTTGATGAATGATTCCCACTCCTACCTGGCTTCCCCTTTCCTTCTTCCCAGTGGAAATGAGGGGGGTCCTAAATCAAAAAGACTTGGTTTGAACCTTATCTTTTGACCTTTTGAGACTCCATTCTCTTTCTTTGTAAAGAGAGGAGAGAGACAGAGAGACAAAAACCCAGAGGCAGAGACAGAGAGACAGAGACAGACAGAGAAAGAGAATAATGGTACCACCTCTTTCTCAGGATGATAGGGACTGGGCAATAACTTGGTAAACCTTAAAGTATCACAGAAATAATATCACATCGATAATAATATATTGATTTGCAAGATGTCTGGTCCAAGTTTATCATCCTTACTTTTCAGTGTTCTCTCCATCTAGATAATATTATCCTGAATATACCTGTTTCCATATATACCTCCCAGTAGAACAGGGAGCAAGACTTTTTTTTTTGCTTTCATCTTTGTTTCTTTCTTTATATTCCAAAGTGCCTAAAAAAAGAGTACCTAGTATAGAACTGGTATCTTATCCTGTTCCTCCTGTTCCTCCTCTTCCTCTTCCTCCTCCTCCTCCTCTTCCTCCTCTTCCTCCTCCTCTTCCTCTTTCTCCTCTTCCTCCTCCTCTTCTTCCTCCTCTTCCTCTTCGTCCTCTTCTTCCTCCTCTTCTTCCTCCTCCTCCTCCTCCTCTTCTTCCTCCTCCTCCTCTTCTTCCTCCTCCTCCTCTTCCTCCTCCTTCTATATTTTACTTTCTCAATTACATGTAATAATTTTCAATATGTGTTTCCAAAAGTCTAAGACCCAAATTGTCTCTCTCTCTTCCTCAACTCCTTCCAGGGATGATAAAAAATTTTATCTGAGTTATACATGTATTATCATGCAAAACTCACTTCCATATTGGTCATTGTTGTAACAAAATACTCTTATAAAATCAAAATCCCCAAATAAAAATAAAAACTAAAATGGGAGAATAGTATGCTTTGATCTGTATTCTTCAACAGTTTTTTTTAAACCCTTACTTTCTATCTTAGTAACAACTCTAAGACAGAAGGGCAAGGGCTAACAAATGGGGTTAAGTGACTTGCCTGGGGCCTGGTACATTCTGTTGTTCAGTTGTTCTCAGTTGTGTCCAATTCTTTGTGACCCCATTTGGGGTTTTCTTGGCAAAGATACTGAAGTGGTTTGCCATTTCCTTCTCCAGATCATTTCATAGATGACGAACTGAAGTAAATAGGGTTAAGTAGGAAGTGCTTAATGAATGCTGGATGCATTGGAACATGGAAGCCAGCAATATTAGCAGCCACTTTGGCATTCATCTTCTTTAATACAGTTCTCCAAGTCATGAAGGTATGTGGTGATCTCTCAAAGTCAGACTTTCCCCTTGTCATTGATCAGTCCGATTGCTTTGACATAAATCATCAGGCAGCCTTTTGGTGGGATTTCTGCTCTACCTGGTCCTACGTACAGGCCAGGAGAATAAGAGGGCAAGAGAGAAGAGGAGGAAGTGAAAAAGGAGGCCACTCCAATTGGCCGCCATTAAATTCTCGGAGAATTTTCTGCACACAGATAACCTACCTCTCTCATCAGATGAGTAATCCTGCAACTTTTCCTGCCTTGAGGTAGAGTGAGGTAACTTCTCTCTGTTCCAATTTCAGGAGTCTGGGAGAGTGAGTCATACTCACTGTTTTCCTTAATTGTCCAATTTGTGAGCAGCTCAGTCCTGTTAAATAAAAGGGCCTTATGATGATCCTTTCCCCAGCCCTTTATGTTTCCTCACTGCTCTGGTTTTATATTTTTGATTGTAAGATTTCATTCAAAGGATCATACTTCTAGAGCTGGAAGTGACCTTAGCAATTATCCCAGAATGACTCCCCTAGACAAGTGAAATGACCTGTCTAAGATCACAGTGGCACTGAATACCAGAGCTGGGATTTGAATCTGGGTCCTCTAACTTCAAAATCAATCAACTCTCTTTCTGCTGCATTCTCCAATAGAAGGTTAAACAAGATAATCTCTAAAATCTCCTCCTTGAAGATTTCCAATAATATATAGGATGTAGGTATGTGTAAGTGTGTTTATAAGAAGTCTTTTTAAATATGTAGAACTCTTGGCATTCTTGCTAGAAAGCCCTTTATACTTCTATAACTTCTAGTTCAAATTTATATAGCATTCAGTAGTTGCACTGGATTCTCACCATGCCTGTGGAATAGGTAGCTCAAGCATTATTTCCCCCATTTTATAGATGAGAAAACTGAGAGGTTAGGCAATTTGAGCTAGCCATGTAGTAATAAGTAGCAGAGCTTGGACTTGTCTCTAAGACCACTATCATAACCACAGGCGTGTAGGAAGCTTCCATGAGCTTCAGTGTCATAGGATTTAGATCCAGAAAAGTCGAGAGATTGCATGTCCAATGTGGTCCTAGTATGGAAGCTGGGTGGCTCAGCCAGACCTGGAGGTGGGAGGTCCTGGGCTCAAATCTGACCTCAGACATTTCCAGCTCTGTGACCTTGGACAACGAGTCACTTAGCCCCCATTGGCTAGCCCTTACCACTCTTCTGCCTTGGAACCAACACTTAGTACTGACTCTAAGACAGCAGGTAAGGGTTTAAAAAAATAGAAAGGGAGACCTGTAGCCTTTATGTGGGAATACACATCATAGAGATGTTCAGGGAGAGTTAAAAACCCTTATAAGGATAGAAATTCAATACACGGTATTGAGGCTCAATCTAACTTAAATGAGTATCGAGTCCCTAATGGTGGCAAGTCAAAGAGGAGCTGTGTCTGCCTGGTAGTGTATGAAGAGATGGTTTAAAAGTCAGGAGAAGGGGCAGCTAAGTGACTCAGGAGATTGAGAGCCAAGTCTAGAGATGGGAGGTCCTGGGTTCAAATTTGACACTTCCTAGCTATGTGACCCCGGGCAAGTCACTTAACTAGTCTATCAGTGGCCCCAAGCAAATCCCAGTCTACAAATTTCAGAGCAGATGATATTTGCGTTGGTAGAAGAAACTTCCTCACTGGGAGTTCCCTATAATGAGGAAGCCCCATGTCTTGTCCATCCCCTTTTGTCCTTTATATCCAAAAGGTTGTCCATCCAGTCTTTTGGTTAGAAAGACAAAAACTCAACAGTCTTTGTTCTCAAGAAGCTTCCATTCTATTGGGGAGAAGGGAACAATGTGGAACCAGGTAAGTAAACAGAAAAGAATTTCCAGGTGGAAGAGCACAAAGAGCCAGAGGGATCAGAAAAACCTTCTTATGGTACATGGCACCGGAATCAGAGATTCTAGGAGGTGGCGTTAAGGAGGGAGAGCCTTCCAAACATGGGGGATAGACCACAGGAGGTGGGAGAGATGGAATGCCATATATGGTGGACCAGCAAATAGATTGGTTTGGCTGCTTAGAGTGTGGATACATGATGAAGTTGGTCTCTTCACTGTGAACCTGTAATCAAGGACACCTGAGTTTAGATCCAGCCTCGTACACTTACTAGCTGTGTGATCCTGGACAAGTCACTTAACTCCTGTCTACTTCAGTTTCCTCAAATTTAAAATGGAGATTAAAATAGAATATTCTTTCCAGGGTTGTTGTGAGGATCAAATGTGGTAATGTTTTTAAAGCTGGGCACATAGGAGGCACCTAATTATGTTCCCTTCCTCCCCCTTTCTCACCTCTTCTCTTTCATGAGGTCTTTCCTCAACCCCCTGGGTATAAACAGTGACTTCTTCCTGAAATACTTACTTTTTATCTATGTAGAAAGTTAGCCCCCTGAAAGCAAAGACAAAGATAAAACATTGTTAGGACCACCACTGGACTCGGGGTCTAGTGTCCAATCTTGCCTTAGACAAATAATAGCTTTGTGACTCTGGATGAGTCACTTAACCTCTCATCTCAATTTCCTCCTCTGTAAATAGAACTTGATGACCTCTAAGGTCCCTTTCAGCTCTAAATCCATAATCCTTTGGCCCACTCCAGCAGGAAGTCTTTGGGAAGGAAGGTGGTTTCTGAGGGCCAGGGGTTCTGACAAGATCATTTATCACTGGTGTTCTGGCCTAATGAGAAACCAATCCAACCAGTTCTCGAGGCTTCATGGTCATCTGTCATAATCATAGCTCCACCTAGGGCTCAGTTACACACTAGGTACACACTAGATGTAAGCATCTTATTCACTGAACTTATTTTGGGGGTGAATGTTCTTTCCAAGAAGCCACAAGATCAGTGGAAACTGAGGAAATCCTGCTTTGTGCCCCCAATTTTAGACCCTGAGGAAAAGAGGCAGGAAGAGGTTGGGGAAGGACTTCTCCCTTCTCCTCTTCCCTTCCCCCAAGCTCTATGACTCATATAAATATTTAATCTATTTCTGTGGGCACAGACAACCTCAGCATGAGACAGGGCCACCATGGCCTGGAGGAGTGGTGTCCTCTGGCGAAAAGCAAGGCTGCTTTGTTGATCTCATTCTGACCATGCCAAAAGGCCAGAGAAAAAGGAGAGCCCGAGAGTGTGACCCATTGGGAAAGGTGAAGACTCTTGACAAAACTCAACTTTCACTTGACTCACTTGCTGCATAATGGAGGATACTTGGGAACTCTGAAGAATCTTCTAGTATGCTAAAGAAAACTATTAGGCATGCTTTTTGGCTCTCTTGGAACGGATCCCTCCTATTGATCCTAAAAAAAGATTGTTAAAAATCAAATAGAAGTGGGCTCACTAAACCAAATATAAAGATCTCTTCTGGCACCTGTTAACTTAGAAAACCACATATTAGCATCATCCATGTTCTATTACATATTTACTTATTCTGTCAAACATTTCCCATTTATAATTTAATCTGGTTCCTGGGCATTGGGGAGTGTTGTGGTTGCCGTGCAGCCACGGGTCTTGTGTTTCACACTTCTGCTGTAGGGGATTTAGCAAAGGGCTGTAAAAGTCCTTAACAACCAGAGGACCTTGGGTAAGTCCCTGAGCCTAAAGATCCTTGTTTGAAAAGTGATATTTAGATAATAATACTCAAATTATTTACTATGCAAGATTTTGTGAAAAAAGTACACCGTAAACTCTAAAGTGCTATATAAATGTATATAGCTAGTTTTATTACCCTGCCCAGTGGCCCAGCATCCGGGGAACTTGCCCAACCTGTTCTATTAAGGCAGCCCAGCCCTGACTCTTGGCTAACAGGTCCTTGCCTGGTTAGCCCTTGGATTATATGAACTATCCTGCCATTGAGGCTCTCTCTCCCTCTCCCTCTCTCTCTCTGAGTGGTGCTCCAGGGGTCCTGGAAGTGAGAAAGAGTTGGGAATTTGTGCTCAGTCTACCTTTAATCCCAGGGTGCCACCAAGAGGGGATGCTGTGAGTGTGCCTCCAGCCCAGATGGGATTGTGCTGCTCAAGGTCATTACTGACTGGCACCTGCAGCTCAAAGTCTAATATACCACAAGATTACATCATATGCACCTTGCACCAAGGGAAAGTATGGTGGCATGGAGAGAACACTACAATTGGAATCAGGAAGGTTTGCTTCAGATCCCTCATTGAACATGTCCTCCATGTGAAGCTTTTCCCCTAATGTAACGTAACATCTGAAATGCTGCACTTACTGTCAGGAAGACTTAGATTCAATCCTGCTTTTGCCATTTACTACTATGTGACCTTGGACAATAAAAGTGAACATTTATATAACTGATAAGATTTACATGTTATCTCCTTTGGTCACCATAACAACTCTGGGGCTAAGTGCTATTATTATCTCTTTTTTATGGATGAGGATATGGAGGTAGACAGAGTTTATAGGACTTGCCCAGGGTCATGCAACTAGTAAGGATCTCAGTCTGGATTTGAACTCATGTCTTCCTGTCAATATCCATGAGGTCACCTGGCTGTTCTACCTGCCAAGGTATTAGTTCTTCATATTTAAAATGAGTAGCTTTCACTAGTTGACCCTGGAGGTCCTTTCCAGGTCTAAGTCTGTGATCCTATAATCTATAATACATGAGCAAACCACTCATCTTTAGTTATCTGTGTAATGGGAGAACAAATCCTTGCTGTATCTACCTTACAAATTTTTCCCCCCAACTTAGTAAGAACATGGAGAGATCAAGTGCACTGCAAACCTAAATGTGTTCTGTGTAAACGCCAATTGACATTATTACTCAAAATTGTCCAGTTGGCTTGAGTAGATATAACCAACACCCTCCTTATTTTTAATATCCCCCCCACATTCATCAAAATCGTGGGATAACACATAAAATGCCCCAATTCTCTCTCTCTTTTAACCCCTTACCTTCTGTCTTAAAATCAACTAAGTATCAATTCCAAGGCAGAAAAATGGCAAGGACTACATAATCAGGGTTTAATGACTTGCCCAGGGTCACACAGCTAAGAAGTGCCTGAAGTCAGATTTGAAGTCAGGACCTCCCATCTCCAGACCTGGCTGTCTATCTACTGAGCCACACAGCTCCCCATTCCCTCCAATCCTCTTTTTGATGGAGAGCTGGGGTTCAGGGGATGGAGCAATTGCCTTGAGACTTGGCAGCTGCAAACTAGGGTTTATTGTACAGCTTTATGTTGGGGACGAAGGGACACGGGGCAGGAAATGTCCTTCCTTTAGGCCATAGAGCCAGACTGTGTGTGTCCCAAGGCCCTGATCACTTTAGAGAGATGAGCTCAGGTGAAGGGGGAGGGGGAAATTGTGAGGAAGGAGGTTGGCCTTGGCAAGTCCCTTCAGATACCATCCCCAGACTTCTACTCTTCTTCACTATTTCCAGCCTTCCTCTTTACCCAAAGCTCTGAACTTAGGTTGCCCAAATCCTTTCCCAAGGAGTGAGGGGTAGTGGGAAGGAACTTCCAAACAAAATAGCCTGGAGATCAGAAATTGGCAGCCTAAATTCTTTCCTTCTTTGCTAAGCCCAGTTTTAATGGGATTTAATGGGAAAATAATCTCCCCACTGAATTTGGACGCAGAAGACCAGAAGTTTAGATTATCTCTTTGCTGTGTGGTCCAGGGCAAATGGCTTCCTGAACCCAAGAGTCTTCATCTATAAAATGAGGAAATTGGACTAGACAGTCTTTAAGGTCCCTCCCAGCACGATCATTCTGAGATACCTCTGTGGATGTAGCATTGCCCAAGCCACCTCTGTAACCCTTTAATGTTCAATGGCTAAAAGGGTCCTAAGAGAACCTTTGGGAAGGGTGCTGGTCCTCACTCGAACCCTGGTGTTGCTAGATCATCCTGATCTAGTTCTAGGATTGGCAGAAAGTTTTCTAGAACACTGCTTTGCCTTCCAAGATACACATTTTAGTGTTTTCAAAGATATTTTATTTTACCAATTGCACGGAATAACAATTTTCCACATAGGTTTTCTGAAGTGTGTGATCCATGTGGTCTCCCTCCTCCTTCCTGGAGCTGGTAAGCAATTTGTTCTGGGTTATATATATTTTACCTTCGAGCACCCTCTTAACTTGGAGGAACCTCCTTGTACTTGGAGGGTCAGCAACTGGGCTAGAGGAGCACGAATAACTCCCATGGCTCTGATCCACATGGAGACAGTCCCCAGAGTAGCAGCGAATGAGCTGGAGCAGTCACTCAGGAAAACTTATTTTAATATGGAAATAGGTATCAAGTGATAACATTTGTACAACCCAGTGGAATTGCTTGTCAGCTCTGGGAGGAGGAGAGAAGAGGGGAGGGAAAGAAAATAAATCATAGAAACATGGAAAAATACTTTAATATTTTAAAAAAAGTTTAAAAGAAAACATTTTCTTTTTCTTTCTCCAATAGTTTAAGTCGACAAGGATTTATTGAAGTTAATTGATTATTATGAATTAATTAATTAATTGATGAAGCACTTGATATGAGCCAAGTACAATGCTAAGTGTTGGTTCAAGTAAAGTTTGCTCAACTAGCCCCTGAAATCACAGGGGAGACTGGAGAGCTGTTTCTTCTGCACTTCAAATGGGGCAAAATGACTTTAAAAAAATAATAGCACTTCCCAGCTGTGTGACCCTGGGCAAGTCACTTGACCCCCATTGCTCACCCTTACCACTCTTCCACCTATAGGTCAATGCACAGAAGTTAAGGGTTTAAAATTTAAAAAAAAAATAATAGTGCCTCAACTGTGAGATTATGAAGGGGAATAATATGAAATAAGCCTAGAATGAGAGCCTAGGACTAGACTCTGAAAAGCTTTAAATGCCAAGTAGAGGAGTTTGTATTTCATCCTTGACCTAGTCGGCAGCTGTTTATGCTTCTTGAGCTGGAGAGTGGCATGATTTGCTCTCTGGGAAAATCCCTTTGGTAGTAGTGTGCAGGATGGATTAGAGAGGGAGGGACATAGAAAATGGAAGGATGTCTGAAAATTTTCTAACTTTATCTTTTTGAAACCATTTGTGAACACAGAAGACTAAAATTTCTGGTCTACCATTTTAAAAAAAGAGTTAGTTCTTTTCATAAACATTTGTTGATTTGCGGGGGGTGAGGGGGAGCACATTATCTTTTATTTTTTTTTTTATACCCTTACCTTCCATCTTAGAATCAATACTGTGTCTTGGTTCCAAGGCAGAGGAGTGGTAGGGCTAAGCAATGGGGGTTAAGTGACTTGTCCAGGGTTACCCAGCTAGGAAGTGTCTGAGGCCAGATTTGAACCCAAGACCTCTTGTCTCTAGGCCTGACTCTCAATCCACTGAGCCACCATGTTGCTCCTGAGGAGTACAATATCAAAGAAGGGCTGGGTATGGAAGGGTAGGCCAGGGAACCACTCTATTATGGGGGGAACAAGCGTTATATAATATACATAGGTATATATATATACACATATATATTAATAAGTAAATAAGTATAATTATGACAATTCTATTAATTTATATATTATATAATAAATGTATATAATATAAATATAAATAAATATATCATAAATAATAATTATAAATAAAGTAAATAAACTGACTAAAGACAAGAGCATTACTGTTTGGTATATTCAAACAGAAAGCCCAAGACTCCATAGACCCTAGTGCATCCTGGGACTGATTGTTTGGGGCCCCCTCAAGCTTCCTAACCAGAGGGCAGCAACAGGCGGTGGGGGCTTTGGGTGGGTGGAAGCCACAAATGAGACAATTATCCTCCTGAGGGTTTGGCCCTTCTCAGTATATTACTTTTGAAAAGTTGCCAAGCACCTGTCTGTCCTAGGACTTCTGCCTTCAAGAATCCCACAGTGTTTAGAGTGAGAGGATGATTCAACAAGGATGTGTTTGTGAGAAGGGGATGAAAATAATGGAAAAGTTGTATTAATATTTAGAATCTGCTCTGGGGAGCAACAGGTCTCCTGCAAGCCTCGAACCTCCCCCTTCTTCCCAGTAGCAAGCGTCAGTCTCGCTCATTGCTGTCTCCTAGTTCTTAGCTGCCAATAGATCTTGCTTGCCGGGTCATCAAAGCTGAGTCCCCCTGCCCCTGCCCCTGCCCCTGCCCCTGCCCCTGCCCTTTGCTCCCTAATAACAGGAGATCCATACGAAGTTACAGGGAAACATACAACTAAAGGCTGGGATGGGGACAAAAGAGCAGATGAGTATAACAGAAAGAAGACTGTCCTTAGTTCTCCGTAGCTCTCTCTTTTCTGCTTCATTTTCTTTCTGAGCTTCTAAACTGGATTCCAGTCCCAAAGCCATAGAGTTGAGCGGGCAGAGTTGCCATTTCAGCAATCTGTTTTTCCAGCCTTCACGCTCTGTGACTCGGGCAAGACTATACTCCTCTGGTCTGTCGGAGAACTCTGGCAGGATCTCTGAGTGGGAAGGGACCTCAGAGACATCTGGTCTAACCCATACCTGGGTCCTATCTCCAGCTTCCCCAACTTATGGCCATCCAGGATCACTCAGTGACCCCTAAAGAGGGGACGCCCACTCCTTCTGGAAGTAGCCCCCTCTATTTATAGACAATTTGATTGGAAATGTATATTTGTGTCCATTGGTCCTAGTTCTGCCCTTGGAGGCCAAGCAGAAAAAAACCCTAACCCTCTCTTTCACATGCCAGCTCCTTACATCCTTGAAGAAAACGGTGGCATCCTTCCCAAGTCTCCTCTCTACCCAGCAGCCCCAGTTCTTTCCACAGATCCTCATATGTCTCCTCACACTACATCCCTCCCTCAATTTTCCCTCTGGATGTGCTCTGCCTTTTCAATCGTCCTTCCTATAATGTTGTACCTACGACTGAGCACAATACTCCTTCTGTGGTCTCACCCATTCAGAGCTGAACAACTCTTATCAGCCCTCATTCTGGGAACAATATCTTTCTCAACAGGATAGCATTTTCTTCTTTTTGGGGGGGGAGGGAAGGGGGCTACCAGGTCATCTGTTGACTCATTAGAGATCACTATCCAGGTGGTTTGGTGGATAGAGTACTGTACCTGGAGTCAGAAAGATATGAGTTCAAATCCACCTTCGGATACTTCCTAGCTGTATGTCCCTGGGCAAGTCACATAACCTCTGATTTCCCCAAAATAGGATCCATGGAGAAGGAAATGGCAAATCACTCCAGTATCCTTGCCAGGAGAACCCTATGCATGGATAGCTGTGTCCTATGGGGTCACAAAGAGTTGGATGTGACTGAACAACAGCCAAATTGTTTTCATGATTTTCACATTATAACACAGTTTGAGATCTGGCATGGCTGGGCTATCTTCTTTCACATTTCTTTTCATTAATTCCAAGGTGATAAGATCTCAGGAGAGGGGTATTCCCCCCCTGGAACTCTGAGCAGGGGCCACAAGCCGTCGGGTGCAGTGCTTCTCCTTCCCTTGGGACTGAGAGCAGCATCCACATATGGGCAATGCAATATGGTCCTGCACCCAGCGGCATCAAAGGGATCCCTATAATCTCATTCTGACCAGTTGTTTGACCCTCCTTACCATCTGTGGGCTCTAGAAGCCCCTGCTGCTGCTAGTTTAGTTGCTCCCAAGATACTAGCCTTCTCTGGGTTCAAGGTAGGTCTGAGGTAGGCTGCTCTCCCCTTGCATGCTGGGGCAAGACTTTTTCTACAGATTCTCTAAGTTGTCTGGGGCTTCACTCTGTTTTGTGGGTTCTGCTGCTCCAGAATTCATTTGAAGGCATTATTTAAAGTTCTTTGAGGGGAGAAAGGGAGCTGGCTAGCTCAGTGGATTGAGAGCCAGGCCTAGAGATGGGAGGTCCTTAGGTTCAAATCTGACCTCAGACACTTCCCAGCTGTGTGACCCTGGGCAAGTCACTTGACCCCCATTGCCTACCCTTACCACTCTTCTGCCTTGGAGCCATTACACAGTACTGACTCCAAGACAGAAGGTAAGAGTTTAAAAAAATAAAATAAAGTTTTTTGGAGGAGAATTTGGGAAAGCTCAGGTGGATTTTTCTCCGCCATCTTGGCCAGAGACCTACTTTCCTGGATCGTACGTCCTAATGGGAGAAGATCACACAATGAAGGCAGCTGGAAATTAGGGGAAAGGCACACAGCATCTATTGAAGCTGATGGTTAGGATGTAATGAGAGGCCTGGGTCCCAGAATAATAATGTGAGAACTCAACCATCAGAGCATTGGGTACATCCTGGCATTTCAGCAGGTTTTGGCAGGCAGAATAGTATGATTGGAATAGAGCTGTGATTTTTGGAGCTGATGTCCAGAAAGCTTCAGTTCATTACAACTCCCAATTATTTTCACAAAAATGGTTATCTAGCAGGCAGGTAATTCAGTGAGCACAGGATGTGGAGCCTGGAAGACCTGAGTTCAAATTTGACCTCAGGTACAGATTAGCTTTGTGATCTTGGGCAAGTCAGTCACTTAACCTTTTTTCTTCATTTGTAAAATGGACCTAATAAAAGCATCTACTTCCCAGGGCTGTTGTGAAGATCAAATGACACAATCATTGTAAAGTGCCAAGTAAGTAGTAAATGAATGCTAACTTTCTTCTTTTTCTTTGTTTTCTCTGGCTGTACTCAATCTGTCCTATGCCAGGGACTTTGATTTTTTGAACTCTTGTAGGACCTTACCCACATCCCAATTAAGCATCATCTTTTGTGATTCAGTCCATCAAGCCAAGCTGTTGATTATCTTTCTGAATCCTGCTTCAGGCAGATACTGTGTAAGCTATTTGATCCAGCTTTGTATCTTCTGCAAATTTAATAAGTAAATCACATGCCATCATTGCTTTAATGAATGAAAACATTGAGTAGCATAGAGTCAAGGTCAGCTCTCCAGACATTCGATCTTCTCTAGACTTCCCTCCCAGTTAATATTTATCCCCTGGGTCTATCACCTGGCCCCCATCTCTCTCTCTCTCTTACCCACAAGGAATCTTACTAAGATACTCGATAGACTCAAAGATAGACTCAAAGTCTCTGTCATCTGGTTGATGTGAGTATTTGTGCTAATGTTTTGGATCACAGCCCATCCAAGACTTCCCATTTTTAGCAACTCTGTCCATGTCTTCCCATAGGGTCGTTGCCAGGAATGCATGATAAGAAACCTAACTTCTATTTTCCTGACCTTGCCAGGTACTGGTCATGGATGATCTCTTGCTTTTGCCATGTGGTCAACCTAGCAATACCATGCTTAATAAGGATTTAATGAATTGAATGGCATTCCCATGATCTAGTTGTCTAATAACTCGAGTTACTAGACTAATAAAAGGGAATTAAATTAAAGGTAGCATAACTTATTTTCGATGAAACTATGGTGCATCTAAGTAATCATTTTTCTCTTTCCAAATGCTTATAAACCATCCCCCCCCCACTTTTTTTTTTTGCATTCTAGAATTTTTGCAGCAAAGACAGGTTTACTGACTTCTTCTCCTTCTTCTTCTCCTCCTCCTTTTTTTCCTCCTCTTCCTCCTCCTTTTTTCCTCCTCCTT
>NC_058135.1:118775574-118829888 GCF_016433145.1 Gracilinanus agilis | reverse complement strand
TCCTCCTCCTCCTCCTCCTCTTCCTCTTCCTCTTCCTCCTCCTCCTCCTTCTCCCTTTTAATACAGGACAACATTTGCTTTTCACCAGCCTTGCAGAGGCTTCCCCATTTTACATTGTTTTTCTGAGACTGACAATACTTTAGCAATTATAGCTACCATTTTTTTCACCCCTGGTATATGCTTCACCTGGTGCTTGTGACTTGAATTAATTGAGGGTAGTTGGCAGCTGTCTTACATCTCCTCTTATAGCTTGGATTTCAATTCTCTATGAACAATTATCATCTTTTCATTGTAATCTCATTAGCAGAGAAAGCAAAAGAGTTTAAAATTCTGTCTTTTCTCCTCAGAATTGTGTTTGTGTCTTAAGAATATCATTCCAAAGAGATAAAAAAGAACAAAATTAAATACAAAAATATATGCATACAATTACATACAAAATATTTATAGTAGCTCTTTTTGGGGTGGCAAAAACTGAAAACTATGAAAGGGGGGGCCATGAATTAGAAAAATATAATCCAATTATGGTATTTGGATTTATTGTATCATACTATAGGAAATGAAGGAAGGAAGGTAACAAGTCTTTATTAAATACCTACTATATGCCAGGAACTACTCTAAGCACTTTACAAAAATGATCTTATTTGACCTCACAACAACCCAAAGAGGTAAGAACTATTATTAAGCCCATTTTAAAGCTGAGAAAACCGAAGCAGACAGAGGTTAGGTGACCTGCCCCGCATAGCTAGTTAAGTGTAAGGTCTTCCTGACTCCAGACCTAATGCTTGATTCAAGTACTTTTTTTTTTAACATTTTATTTTTTTTGATACATTTTTTATTTTTTCTTAAACCCTTGTACTTCTGTGTATTGGCTCCTAGGTGGAAGAGTGGTAAGAGTGGGCAATGGGGGTCAAGTGACTTGCCCGGGGTCACACAGCTGGGAAGTGTCTGAGGTCACATTTGAACCCAGGACCTCCTGTCTCTAGGCCTGACTCTCAATCCACTGAGCTACCCAGCTGCCCCTTAAGTACTCTTGATACAGGTGAAATAAAAAATCCCTTAGTAGCAGATACCAATTTTCTAGGTCCTGTTTACCAGCTCAAGTCACTTAATTTCCTTGGACTTAAGTTTCCTCATCTGTAAAATGAAAGATTTGATAATGCAGAGTAAAATGAGCAGAACCTGGAGAACAATTTATATAATGACAACACCACCATAAAGACAACTAACTTTGAAAGACTTAAGAACTCTGATCAAAGAGCTCACCAGTCACTATTCCAGAGGCTGATGATGAAGCATTCTCCCTACCTGCCAGAGGGGTGATAGACTCAAGATGCACAATCAGACAAACATTTTTACAAGACCAATGTGGGAATTCGTTTTACTTGTGTAAGCAATTTTCTCAAAAGGGTTTTGATTTTTTTTCCCCTTCATTGGTAGTGGAGGGCAGGGAGAGAAGACAGAGGTGGGAGGGAAAGAGAATAAATGCTTGACAATTGAAAAAAAAATTTAAATAAAAAACATTCCTTTGGTTGAAGGAGGAAGTAGGGAAACTAGCAATAATTTTGCCACAAAAAAAAAGAAGAAGAAAAGATAATTAATACTTTTTTTTTTAATGCAGCAAAGAATATAAAGGAAGGCCAGAAGGGAAACACTGATAAACAGGACATCTTTCAAAGTTACAAGTTGATTTTATTAGATCCTTAAAAGGAAAAGCAAGCTGTATGGAATAGAGATCTATAATTTAATAAACCCTCTATTTATTTTCTAATTTGTATACTGAAATGATAATTTTATTTAAAGTTCAGAATTTTTTTTAAAAAAATGAAAATTTTATTAGACTGATGCCCAAAGGGCTTTAAAAGACTGCCTGCCCTTTGATCCAGCCATACCACTGCTGGGTTTATACCCCAAAGAGATAATAGGGGAAAAGACCTGTACAAAAATATTTATAGCCACGCTCTTTGTGGTTGCAAAAAATTGGAAAATGAGGGGATGCCCTTCAATTGGGGAATGGCTGAACATATTGTGATATCTGTTGGTGATGAAATACTATTGTGTTCAAAGGAATAATGAACTGGAGGAATTCCATGTGAACTGGAACGACCTCCAGGAATTGATGCAGAGTGAAAGCAGAACCAGGAGAACATTATACACAGAGATATGGATACACTGTGGTACAATCGAATGTAATGGACTTCTCTACTAGCAGCAATGCAATGATCCAAGACAACTCTGAGGGACTTATGAGAAAGAACACTATCCATATTCAGAGGAAGAACTCTGGGAGTAGAAACGCAGAAGAAAAACAACTGCCTGATCATATGAGTTGATGGGGATATGATTGGGGATATTGACTCTAATGAGCACCCTAGTGCAAATATCAATAATATGGAAATAAGTCTTGATCAATGACACAATGTAAAACCGAGTGGAATTGTGTTTTGGCAATGGAAGAGGGTGGGGGAAGGGGAGGGAAAGAATATGAATCTTGTAACCATGTAAAAATATTCCAAATTAATTAATTAAATAAAATTTCCAAATTCAAAATAATAAAAAAATGAAAAATTTAAAAAATAAATGTCATTAAAAATGTCATTCTTGATAGATTTCCCCTTATCCTGAGGTAATTTCAGCCACAGGATACTCTCTATTCTTTCTCTGAATCCTTTGAAATCTACTGTCCCAAAATATAAAGTACATGGCCAAATATGCCTGGCTTTCCTTTCCTTCATTACAAATTTGAAGATGGAATAATGTCTTCCTGCAAGGATAGTATTTCCCATTTTTACCATTTCTACTTTTGCAATGAGTTCTTCCTAACTGGTCGGTTTTGTTTTTATCATTATATCCCCCTGGGCCCCAGCATGATGTCTACACAAAGCAGGTGTTTAAGAAATCTAATAAACAACATATACAGAGGAGATTTATTATAGAACCTATCACAGGAACATCCTCATTTGATGAGAAAGAAGGGAGGCTAGAATAAGAGAAGAAAAGGGTAAACATGTCAATTCACAGATATCTTTATGCAAAGTTCCTTAACTTAGAGGTCCATGAATTTATTTTTAAAAATATTTTAATAAATGTTTTTCAGCATAACTGGTTTCCTCTTTAAAACTCTATGTTTTATTTAATGTATTTAAAAACATTGTTCTGAGAAGGGACCCATGAGCTTTACCAGGATTTTCACTGGGGTCTATGATGATGATGAGAATTAACATTTATATAATGCTTACTATATTCCAAGTACTGTGCTAAGCATATTACAAGTATCATCTCATTTGATCTTTACAACAACCTTGAGAGGCAGGTGCTTTTTATCCCCATTTTATAATTGAAGAAACTGAGGCAAAGAGGTAAGTGACTTGTCCAAGATCATTTAGCTAGTGCCTGAGGCTGGATGGGAACGTAGGTCTCCCCCAGTCCCCAGTGCCCTGGGCACTGAACTATCTAGCTGCCCCACAGCCTCTCAAAAAGCCATTATAGAGTCAGACTCTTGGTCCACAGCAGCAGCTGGGAGGCACTGCCCTTCTTTCCTTGGCTTCCTCCTTCCTGCTTAATTTTCCTCTTTTCATTATGAGGTTTGCTATTTATTTGGTTCTGGTTCCATTGCCATAGACTGGGATGACACAGCAGCCAATGAGAACCTGCTTCTCCAGTCCTCCAACTGGCACAGGAGTTGAAGAACCAGGTGGGGACTCTTCCCCTTAGAGACTCTCAGTGAGCAAGACCTAGGCCCCAGAGGCACTTTGCTCTTGGATTTTAGACTTTGGAATGTCTCTCCATCCCCTAGATTTTCAGCAGTTGTTCATCATCTCCCCTTACCCTGTTTTGGGTCCAGCTGATTATCAGAGGCAGATTTTATATGCTGACTCTTTCCACAGGTTCTGCCTTTACAGGGCTAATTGCTTCTTCCACCTACACCATGTGGCCATGGGCCATCTTGGCGCAGCCCACACTGGGGCCCTTAGAACTACACCTCCACCCCATGGTTAGTCATTCCAGACTAACTTGTTCTCTTGTTCTGAACTTGGCCTCTGCATTGCTTTCCCCCTTCACCTCCCTCTGTTGGCTGAGGTAAGCTGATAGACCTTTTCTTGTCCTCAACTAGGGATCCAATCAGATTCTCGTTTCAAAGGGGTTAGTTATTGGCCTTGCTTATGAACCACCTCCTGAGAGGGTGTATCTTACCAGCTACTTGCTTTTTATTTGAATTTGTCTCAGTAACTTTGACTAAATTTCTCTTTCCCCCCTCACTGTTATTTTATATTTATGTAAATAGTCATGTATTTACATGATTTTGTGAGAATATAAATACCTTTGAGAATTTGTTCTGTCATAAGTATCTTTACAATCTGAATACCTTAAAACATTTCATATTTTCATTATTAGGTCCTTTATAATTATTTATTGAATTGGAAGGACTTGTAAGAATTCAGTCATACCACTGTATCAATATATTCTTGTCTCCTCTTCTCAAAGGTCCTCCCTTCTTTCTAATAATTAAATATGGCCATTTAGTCATACTTTTCTTTCAGATTTCACATTTGCTTATGTCACCCACTATTCTGGGCTCAGTCTAACTTACTCCATTCCCTTGATATTATAGATTTGATAATGGAACAAGATGATTAATTCATAGGCCATTCATTAGTTTACAAAAAAGAGATTTGCTTAGCCTTAGCAGAAGGATATTTAGTAAGGATAAGCATTGAGGAAACTTTGAGTTAATGTAGCTGAGCAAAGCTTCCTTGCCTCAATTACCTAATATGAGCCAAGAACCAGAAGAGGTCCCAGAAGCTGCTTTGTAAACAAGTAATGAGGAAGTGACATCCACAATTAGTTCCCTGAGCCTACTAAGTTTAGAGGAAGGTCTCAATATCTTTTAAGGAAAAACTAGCCTAACTTGCACGGGGGGAGGGGTTAGGATATTGTTCCAGCCATATCCATGATCCAGTAGGACCCTTTTCTCACAGATAGCTCTAGCTCTGGATTCACAGGAACTGGGTTTCCTCTTGGCAGAGATGGATAATGTTGTCTAGAGAGTATCTAGAGGAAATCAGGCTTTTCTTACATTTTGATTTAAATCCCCCACATACACCCTTAAGTTCTGAGTAAATTCTCTTAAACTATTATTAGATATGCCTTTAGATGGGATCAACCCTAAAATGAATTAATGAGGTCCCTTCTGGAAAAAGTACTCAATGAGGGGTAGCTAGGTGGCTCAGGGGATAGAGAGCTAGACCTAGAGATGGGAGGTCTTGGGTTCAAATATGGCCTTAGACACTGTCTAGCTATGTTACACTTAACCCCAATTGCCTAGCCCTTACCATCCTTATGTCTGGGAACCAATACTTAATATCAATTCTAAGGTGGAAGGTAAAAGTTTTTTTAAAAAGAAAAGAAAAAATCATACAGAAATCATATGTAGGAGCTATTTATTTCCTCAATCAAACAAATGCTTAAAATGCTCATTAGCACATATTAACAAATACCTAAAACATTTTCTAAAATTACATTGTCCAGGAGATAAAGGGAGCTTTGTAGGATTATTCTCAGGTACTTCACATTCTCTTTGGACTTGTCCTGTCTAAACAATTTGCAAGGTTCAGATCTTTTGACTAATTGGGCCCTTAAATTTCAAGATAATCTTGTTAATGGTTATCTTCTCCAAGAGATGGTATAACACTGACTGGGGAACTCTTGCCCTTTGTTCCTTGTGAGGTTCTAGCCAGGGCTGGAAATGTCCATTTCTGGGGGCAACTGTTTGGTGTTGGGTTCAGGAAAAGAAGCAAAAAGCAGGCAGTCAGGGATCTGAGGTCTGGACAAGCACATATTTGTGCTGCCATGCTCTTGAGTTGTAGTCACTATTGCAGTTAGCATTGGGAGTTGGGGAGAAAAGTCCGTACCATCTGATCCCCTCACTAGAAGTCCAAGGGAAGACTGACACTGAATCTGTCCCAAGAAAGGAAAGCCTGATAGAGAGATACAATCTTTCAGACTACTAAGGGAGTGGCTTTTCCTGGCTCAGGTGCCAACCATCTTTGACACAATCCCTGGTTTGGTGATGGAAAACCTATGATACGCATGTCAACACTGACATACATAGCCATTTTTGATGACATGTGGCTGCATGTGGCTGCATAGAGAGAAGTATGGGGTTGCATTCTGAGGATGAAACATTTGCACTATAGATGATAATCCTACTTATATTAATTTGCCTATTTTGGTTTATTAAATATAGTTATATATTATAATTATACATTTTTGTTATTTAAACTATAGATATCATGAAATTATGGTTTTTTTTCTCGAGGTGACACACCACCCAAGTTATGCTTGTTTTTTTGGTGAATTTTGACACACCAAGTTCAAAAGGTTGCCCATCACTGCCCTAGTTGCAAGGACCAAGGGACCAATTAAGAGCCACCATGTTAGGTCATTCATGTGCCTTAGCAAAAGACTAGGACACATGCCCCAGTGCAAGGTGCCAGAAACACATGCTTGGCTTCTTGGGAAGTGTGTGAATCCCCCAAATAAGGAGCTTCCTCTGATCACCCCTGATATCCCTGGATAAAATGCAGATGCTAATACTTTCACTACCTTGGTATTGTTGTGAAGGAAAGGTTTTGTGAACTGAAGACATGGAAAAGACCTACATGAAATTATGAAGCATGAAATGAGCAGAATCAAGAGAACATTACTTACAACGATGGAAATATTGTTCAGAGAATGACTTGTTTATGTCCACCTTCAAGGAAAGAACTGACAAATAGAAACAAGCAAGATATAGCTTTATAGCTTTTATGTATACATATATCATTTCATCATATGATACCTTTTCTAGTGTAGGAAGGGGAGAAAAGGAGGGAATTACCTGGGAATTTTAATGTAACAAACAAATACATTGAAAATTTAAAAAAAAAAAAAAAACACAACCATGGTAGAGTAGGTAGGGCTCTGGACTTTGGTCAGGAAAACCTGACCTGGCTCAGAAATGTGCTAGTCATGTAACCTTAGGCAAGTTACTTAACCTCTCTGATCCTCAGTTTCCTTATTTGAAAAATGGAAGAGTTGGACTTAATGGTCTACTTAGGTCCCTTCCAGTTCTAAATCTGTGAACCTATGAACTTTCATGCTCTGTATATTGTGTGATCCTGAGTAAGTCATTTTATCACCTAGTAAGATTCCAGTCAGTTCTCTTAAGTCCATACCATTGCAGAGCAGGTAATGATCTTCCCTGGCAATTGCTTCATGGGTGTTCTAATACCAGTAAAGTTCCAGGTCATCCCCATTCTATCCAGAAGTATAAGTTAGTAGTAACAGTAGTATCTAGCCAAAGTCATGGCCCCACCCCATAGATCTATATAGTAGCTTTGCCTACAGAGAGGTTCAGCAGTCAGCCAACTTGCAAATGATCCTATTCAAATTCAACCTTATCCAACCACATCCTCCTTTTTACATTGTTGGAAGCACTTTGAATATCGAAAAAGACATAACCCAACCCTACTTTAGGGAAGTTTTGCAGCCTTCTATGCTGACAAAGATGAAGCAAAAAAGAGTGAAATAAGTGAGGGGAAGAGAAACATCTTGATCTAGTGAATAGCCTTGAGTGCTGGTTTACAGCCTGGCAGACTTGGGCTGAAATTTTGGCTCAGACATAGACTTGCTATGTGTCCTGGACTAACCACTGGCTAAGTAGATGACAATGCATATCGATTATGAGGAATGATAGTTTTTGTTTTATTTTATTTTTCCATTGGGGAACCCAAGGTGAAAAAATAAAGACTTGTTCATTGAGGGAAAAAAATACTAAAAATAAAAAAATAAGTAAAAAGAAAAGACAATAAGTAGATAAGAGTAGATAAGAATTGATAGTGAGTTCTTTCCAATGAACTCTCTAAACCAGTGAAGGTGTAACTTTTAGAGATGGAGTGCTGGCCCCACCCCTACCCCACCCTCCAGACCAAGTACCATGCCTGCCCCCTCTCAGAGATAGCATTCTGTGCCCTTCCCCCACACATGCTGGGTACTCTCTGCACCCCTACCTTACCCCAGAGAGGGGAGGGAGGAAGTGGGCTACTGAATGGAGGGGAGGGTAAAGTGAGGAATGTCCTCAGAGAGTGTAGAGAGGGGAGGGGAAGTTGCCCAAGCACTCTGCTCCCCTCCAGCTTTGCTGTCTGTGAGTCACCCACCTTACTCCCTGTGCATTCCCATTGGGCTGCTGGGCAGAGGATGTGAAAAAATGTCATCAGGTATGGTGGAGAAGGGGAGGGGAGCAGTTCTGCCCAAGTCCCTTTGCCTTTCTAGTAATGACCTCTGGTGGGGGGGTGAGGGGTATGGGTAACCAAGTACCCACAGAGTGCCTGCCATCTTTGGCACTTATGCCATAGGTTCATCATCACTGCTCTAAATAAATACAATCATGGGTTGGGTCAAAGAATAAAAAAATGAGGAGAGGATATGTTGTATGGTACAACGATCATTAGATCTGGATTCAAGAAACCTGGGTTGGAGTCTATTACCTATGTGACCTTAGACTTCTCATTCCATATTGGGTCTTTGGTTTCATAATCCATCAAATGAGAGCACTGAATTCTAAGTTTCTCTTTAATTTTGAACATTTTGGGATTCTTCGAGGTGATTAATAAAGTTACACTCTTAGGAGACTTATGAAGGAAGGGGGACTAAATGAGAGAATATGGGTGACTCAGTAGAAACCATCACTATTTACTAGAAGAACAACTCAAAATACATATATTTGCTACTGAGAAAGGTCAGTAGCAGAATATAGGATCACAGGTCAGATATCACCACCCCTTATATACCAGCATTCTTTCCCTCATCTCTAGGAATTTGGTTCCCCCAAGCTTTGTCTAGTGTTCTGGAGAAGGAAATGGTAAGCCACTCCAGTATCTTGTCCAAGAAAACCCTAAATGGATTCATGGAGTTGAACATATCTGAAAATGACTGAACAAGTGTAGAAATTTGCTCAATTTACAAGACTGTGATAATCCCCCAATCCCTGCAGCTATGGGCCTCTCAGAAACCCATTAGATTCATACTGGTGGTCTATCTTTTCTCTGGACATACCACCTCTTCTTATCTAACCTTTCCTCCTCCCCTACGTCCATTTTCTAGAATCTACCATACCACATGTTGGTACTCAGTTTTCCCTCCTCAGCTAATACCTAGCATTACCATGTTTGTGACATGAGAAATGAAGATCAATCAAGAAGAATCCTTCCTTCTATACTAGGTTATAAAATCTAGGACCTTCTGCTACTTCCTTAGACTGACCTCTTGTGAAGGTGATGGGGAACCCTGTTGTCCCACACATTGAGTAGGAGAGCCTAGTAAAGTTCTGGGTGTGCCAAATAAAATTATAGTTTTTCTGAAGTCCCATTGCTAACCTCAGTCTTCCTACTACCTGAAGACTATTTGTACTTGATTTTCTGATCTCTTTGGTAACTAGAACTTGGTATATCCACACCCTCAGGTGACTGACATCCAGTGGAATCCTTTGCCCTAAATGCTTTTCCTGTTGCTGCTCCACCCTACCCTCATCCTCAAAACATGCCCCTACCCCCAAGTATTTTCATTTTAGGCCTTGAGCCTTTCTTTGTAGGAATTAAAACAAGCCAAAATAAAGAGTTTTTTGTTTTTTACAATGGTGGCCCGTGTGATTCTTTTGTGAAAACCTTCCCTCTGGGCTCCATAAATGGAGCGGAGCAAGGACCAAGAAAGTCTGATTCTAATAAACACAAGCATCTAAAACATCAAGTGTCTTCAGGAATTCCACAGCCTTTTCTGGGACACAAATGAGCTGTCTCTGATTTAACTGTGTTCTGTGGCAAGGGGGAATCAGTTTTAGCCCCAAGAAAGTGACTCAAAAGACATCAGGCCTAACCTGCCTCTCTTCCCAGCTTGACTTTGGTCCATTAAGAACCATATTCCCTGTAGATGCACAATCCTCCTAGAAGCCAACTTACAAACTTGTCTTAGATAGTATGGTTGCTATAGTGAGGGACCCACCTCTCCATGAAAGATGCCACATTTTTCCTTCCTTTGTTGCCTTTGATGAAGATGCTTTGGAGAGTTGTCTATTCATTCTCTGCCACTGCTAGGAGTCCCCTGGAGTCTCTCAAGTGCTTTTGAGGGAAATTGGAATATAGCTTCTTCCAGACTCAGTTTCCCTCCTTGCCACTGCCAGAATGTCAGAGCAATGACCTATATAAAAGGTAGAAAGGGAGATGGTCACCATTCCCACTTGGAGAGATGCGTTTGGGAAAGACATGCTGTTCCGATTTGACCCAGTTATGGTTTATAGGTTTTATGGTATTTATGTTATATACTTCAGTTACAATATGGATTAAGATATACAATATATACTTTCACAGACTAGGCTGGGCACCTAATCCAGTTGTATTGGAAACGTCCTTTCTGTATCTCTCTTCCACTCAATCCTATCCTTACTTGTTTCACCCTAGAACCTTGGTTCTATTGTAACTAATTGCCTTTGGTGGTAGACGTATGCCTTCCCTCCTAGAAATTACTTTGTATACATTTTGTATTTAGTTTTCTATGTGCAAGTTGTTTGCCCGCCAGTAGAATAGCTCCTTCAGGGAAAGGACTGTTCCACTGAGCCTGGCACAGAAGAGGCATGTAAATGCTTGTGAATTGTTTTGCCTGGAAATAAGAACCCATTTTTACACAGAAACAGACAATTCACAAACTTTTGGAGCAAGATTTGTTCCTAAGTTGTTGGAGACTGTCAATATTTATTATATAAATATATTAGGTGGAAGGAAATCTTATGTATTAAAGTCTATTAGATTTATATTATGCATAATAGAAATACATCTAATAAACATATTAGATATAAGGAAATTTTCTTTAGATTCTATGTGGTTGAAACTATAGGGTGGTAGATTGGAATCAAAAGACCTGGGTTTGAATTCTGACTCTTCTATTACCATCTGTTTGATTTTCATAAATCAGGTCACCTCTTGGAGCCTCAGCTTCCTCATTTACATTAAAAAAAATGAGAATCAGAATCTCCAAGTTTTAAGCTCCCTTTTGTCATCTCTGATTTCCTAAGGAGTAAATTAAGAGATCAAACACTTTCTTTGTTCTATCAAAGCACTAAGTTGATGGCAGGATGTTCCCTTAGTCTAATGGTTCTTTACATAGCTAGCTATCCAGGAAGGATCCTAGATTGTACCTCTTTTCTAAGTGAGAGTAGAAGATGGTCCTCAAAGTAATAGAGACTCTGGCCAAGGAAAGCCGAAGGCTAAAGATAGATGACATAGCGGAGAAGCAGAAAGGATATTATTTATAACCTGACAGTTTTTGACTGACAAGTGATCTGTCCCTCCTCTGAATACCAAGGAGAGAGGTAATATGTCAGTAGAGAGAGGGTCTTGGAGACAGGAGACTTAGGTTCAAATCCTCTCTCAGTCACTTATTAGCTCTGTAATCTTGGGCAAGTCACTGACTGGCACAGAGCCTCAGTTTCCTCATCTGTAAAACAGAGATGATAATAATACTTTCTCTATCCTAAAGGCAAGGAAAGAACTATATAAATAAATGGGAGTTATTCTTTTCAGACTTGAAAAACGCACATTCTTTTCTGTATTGCAAAGCCAAAATGAGTGGTATGAAAAATAGTACTTATCCTTCCAACTCTACTGTAAACAAATATCTGGAGCAAGATGGCTTGAGGTGGGAGAGTTCATGCTCTTGAGATGGCTCTGTCGGGAAGCTCCTAGCTGATCTTGCACAAAGAGATGCTTCTGTCCTTGCTATTGAGAAGATAGCACCATGAACTCTTATGCCATTGTCCTTCCCCAGGCCAAGGGACCTACATTTCATGACATAGTTATCACAGCCAAATGAGTCATGAGACTGTTTCCTGAGGCCTTAGGGCAAAAACTTGAAGCAGTGGCTCTCACAGAACAGTTCACTTTTGAAGATGGAAGCTGTTATCAGGCCTGGAAGGAACCTCGAAGGTCATTAAGTACAACCCTTTGCCATCCATGACAGCGGGGTCATTCTGGCTCCATTTGAAAACTTCCAGGGAAAGGAAGGAACTCACACCACCTGCCCATTCTGATTTGGACAGCTATAATAGTTAGAAAGCTTTTCGTTCTATGAAGCTCACTCTTTTTCCTCTTGCCCTCCTTCCTTCCTCCAATTTCTAGCTCTAGTTTCTGGAGCCAACAAGAACAAGTCTAGTCTCTTTTTCATATGGCAGCCCTTCAAATACTCAGAGACAGCCATCCTGGGCCTCTGGAGATGACATACTTGCCAAATGCAATATGAGAGATAACATACTTGATTAGCTCTGTTGTATACACAAAGCCAAGCTCTTACCTTAGAGATGATCTGTTATCTCTTCATAAAAATGTAGGCTGTCGGGAAAGGAAATGAAGAGAAGATTCCTGGGGTACAGTAGGTTTGGTCAGTGTAGAGCTGGGGATAAATGCAAGGCTGGAAGGGTAATAGAAATGAAAGAAACTCGAGAAGACTTTCAGAGAATGGTTATAACCAATCAGTCACATGCTTGTTCTTCTTTGTTGCACTATTGATATTATATGAGAAATTGATTGTCAGGCCTTTTTAACTGCTGATTTAAATAAGATTGATTAACTCTGAATGGACATAGACTTGTAGGAAGTTAGTTCATTTAAAACTATCTTAAGTTACATTGTAGGGGCATCTAGGTAGCACAGGACTAGAGTTGGGAGGACCTGGGTTCAACTCTGACCTCAGACACTCCTGGCTATGTGACCCTGGGCAAGTCACTTAATCCCAGTTGCCTAGCCATAGCCACTCTTCTGCCTTAGAATTGAAATTTAACCAGAAGGTCAGGGTTTAAAAAAAGAAAGTTTAAAAAAATTATATTGTTGATTTTCTTTCTTTGGTTATTCCAACATCCTTTTTATGGATTTTTAACACTAAGTAAATTTGTTACTAATGTGTAAAAAGTCCAAACCACATGTATTTTAAGAGATACATCAGTATTTCTCTTTCATAAGGTCAAACTTCCTCAGGAAGGATAACCATGAATTCCTTCTGTTATTCTAACCTCTTTTGGTTGTTTATCTGACTATTGAAATTGTCTTTCTGATTAACAAGATAGTCAAAATGCCACAAAAACCTAATGGATTTGGAGTCAGAGGATCTAGATTAGAATTCCAGTTTTGTTCTTTTTCTATGTGACAGCCCCAGTCTGTTACTATACTATGTGTCTATAAAGGCATGTGATTCATGAATGGCTGAGAGATCTTTGAGCCCTTGACAATGCAGTAGGTAGGTGAGGGAGATGTGACTTCAGATGTTTGGAGGATTTTCAGAGAGATGGTTGAGAGAAGTGAGCTCAGGCTTTGAAATACCTGAAAGGTCTACCTGGCGAACTAGCCTCTGGCATGTTCCTTGTAGCCCATTACTCACAAACCAAAAGACTCAAAAAATAGTCTCTTTTTTAATTTTTAGAAAATTTTTCCATAGTTACATGATTTTCTAATATCCTTATAATGTTCTTTCTCTCCCCTCCAAACCCTGCCCCCCACCCCCTCCCGTAGCTGACACTCATTTCCACTGGGTTTTATGTGTGTCATTGATCAAGGCCTATTTCCATATTTTTGGAAAAATTATTACTGGGGGGATCATTTATAGTCTGTATCCCAAATCATATCGGCATCAACCCATGTGTTCAAGCAGTTGTTTTTAATTCTGTGTTTCTATTCTCACAGTTCTTCCTCTGGATGTGGCTAGTGTTCTTTCTCATAAGTCACTCAGAATTGTCCTGGATCATTGCATTGCTGCTAGTAGAGTTCACTACATTCAGTTTTACCACAGTACCACAGTATACTAGTCTCTGTGTATAAGGTTCTCCTGGTTCTGCTTCTTTCACTCTTCATCAATTCCTGGAGGTCTTTCCAGTTCACGTGGAATTCCTCCAGTTCATTATTCCTTCAAGCATAATAGTATTCCATCACCAACAGATACCACAATTTGTTCAGCCATTCCCTAATTGAAGGGCATCCCCTCATTTTCCAGTTTTTTGCCACTACAAAGAGTGTGGCTATAAATATTTTTGTACATGTCTTTTTCCCTATGATCTTTTTGGGGTATAAACCCAGCAGTGCTTTGGCTGGATCAAAGGGCAGATAGTCTTTTAGCGCCCTTTGGGCATAGTACTAAATTGCTCTCCAGAATGGTTGGATCAATTCACCACTCCACCAGCAATTCATTAATGTCCCAATTTTGCCACATTTCCTCCAACACTTATTACTTTCCTTTGCTGTTATGATAGTCTCTTCTTGATGAGATCATTCCATTCCCTTTGTCCTTGGTAAGTAAATATACTTTGCTCTTCTGTATGCTTCCATCCATTCTATTTAATACAATTTCCCCAATTTCTGTTTGCCGTTTACTTGGATGAAAAGGAATATTCATATGGCCCAAATCAGGATTTGGGAGAAGGAGGTGAGGTGTTCATAGTAAGCTAATTATTATTTCTCTTCACTGGAGAGTGACATGGGAAAGTGGCATCAATCCTGGGCCCCCAAAGTATCATACCCCTCCACTATCAATCTTTGAGGTGTAGTAGATATAATTCTAGCCCAATATCCCTCTTGGAGATAGGTGAGGTAAGGAGCAAGTGTCCAGCATCATTTTCCTGCTTCCAGGAGAAAGTGGGAGGATGGCCATTTTCACAAGGGTGGAAATTACAATCAATCTCCCTCATATCAGTGGGTCAGATTCTGATATGTATCCACTCATAGCTGACTCATCTTTATATTTAGAGTTACCAACCACACATAACTATCCTATGTACGTATATTTACAATCTTACTTGCTATTGTACTTTTGCTGACCTATTTACTGTCCCACCAACCTCCAAACTCAGTATTACATTACGATGGCATAGGTCATTCTCTTTCTCTTATTCTCAGAATCTTTATCTCCTTTTAACCTTTATTTCAATTGCCACATCCTCAGAGAAATCTTCCTAGATCCCTTCAGTTGTTAGGGCTTTTTTCGACTTCAAATCACCTCTGTCTACTTACTTGTGTGTCCATGTTACATTTCTGCCTTTCTGGGACCCTGAGGCATAGAGTGTTTCTCCTTTTTTTTTTTTTTTTGTATTCCCAATGGCTATTGGGAAAGTGCCTTGCATACAGCATATATTTAATAAATAATCATTCACTTGAGTATGCAGAAAAAGATGATCATATAAGATGGATGTAAAGTCCTTTGTAAAAAGACAGCAAGCAAAGGGGCAGCTAGACGGCTTGGTGTTTTGAGAGCCTGGGAGATCCTGGGTTCAAATCTGACCTCAGATACTTCCTAGCTGTGTTACTCTAGAAAAGTCACTTGACCCCCATTGCCTATCCTTCCCACTCTTCTGCCTTGGGACCAATACACAGTATTGATTCTAAGACAGAAGGTAAGGGTTGGAAAAAAAAAAAAGATAGCAAGTACTGACTAGAGGTCAGTGATTATTCCTAAAGAAGCTCTTGTTCCCCAAAGAGCACTGCTCCCAGCATTCCAGATAACAAGCTCTGTAGCCAGGGCCCTACCAATGTGTCTATCCTATTTTATAGTGTTAAGAGGAGAGAATTCATGCCTGGGCTGATAGACATGGCATTTGGAGTGTTCTAGGGTGGGGCAACATGGAAAATGTGTGATGTTTTACTAAAAACCCAACATGCTCTGAGGGAGGGTCACTTCCTAATTCCTCCCCCAGGATGGATCTAACAGATAAGTGGGAGGAGTAGGAGATGGGAGGGCAGAGAGGTGAGGGACACTAATTGTTCCTTTTCAATCCCCTCTGGCCTTCAAAAACATAGGACCGCATGGGGAGAGCTGATTAGTTTCCCAACTGTTTTGAGGTCAATTTAATAAGCATTTACTCCCTGCAGAGGAGGGGCAGGGAGTGGGCAGCTAAGCCTGATTCCACCCAAGTGGCTATAGGGAGAGATTCTCCAATGGAAGGCTCCACTGACCTTGAACTGACTAAAATTATGTTAGAGAGGGAGGGAGAGAGAGAGGGAGACAGAGAAAGCCCCTGAAGTTAATAAAACAAAGACTATGTGTTTGAGTCAGGAGGGAGTTTCCAGAGAACTTCAGTTTGGTGCGTGATACCCAGGATCTATACAACATGGAAAGAGAGCAGGGGGTAACGGCTAGGATGCTGAATTTGGCTTTGGGAAGACCTTCTTGAATTTTGCTCCTCACTCTTGCTAGTGAACGTGGACAAGTTATTTCACTCCTTTGAGCCTTGGTTTTCTCATCTATGAAATGCATATAACAATACTGGTAGCACCTTCTTTTCACAAGGAAGGAATAAGGCCCAAAGAAGATAATGTGTGTCTGACCAAGAACAAATCACCTCACCTCTAGGAGTCTTGGTTTTCTCACCTGTAAAAAATACAGTTAATAATACCTTTAGCACCTGCCTCACTGGATTGTTGAGATGTTATTTACATATAAATGTACATATGCATATATATATATACACGTATATATTTTTACCAAATACATATAATAATAAATTGCCACACCAGTTTGCCTAAGTTATATGATCAAACTTATCTCCCTCATGTCCTTTCCTTCCCACACTGGTATTGACAAGTATTGATCTCAGATGGATGGATATTCTCACATGCAAGACCTATTTCCACGTTGTTCATTTTTGTAAGTGAGTAATCTTATAAAACCCAAACCCCAAAACATAATCCCAAATAAGCAATGAAAAATTGTATTTTTTTGTCTGCATTCTGACTTCCACAGTTCTTTCTCTGGAGGTGGAGAGCATTCTTTGTCATAAGTGCCTCAGAACTGTCATTATCATTGTATTGCTGATAATAGCAAAGTCTATTGCAATTGATCCCAAATGAGACTTTAAACCTTGATATAGATGCTAGTTATCATTGCAGGAGTCAGGAAAATACTAATAAAGACCGGGAGTTTTTTTGCACTTAAAAGAAAACGATAGTAACAGTTGACCTTTCCATGTATCTATTTTTCTTTTCCTTTTTTAAAGTTAAAATTAAAAACTGAGCAGAAATCTATTTTCTCTCCCTCTAACCATTTCCTCTCTCCCACCCAATGAAAAAAGAAAAGCAAAATAAAACCCTTGTAACAAATATGCCTACTCAAGCAAAACAAATTTCCGCAATAGCCACATCCAAAAAATATCTTCATGAGCACTGATGATTACAAAGTCTTTCTCATTTGTTATCTCATCTGGTCTGCTTAACCAGCCTATGTGAAGAAATGATCCTCCCTCTTTTGCTGGGGAAAAGTAGGATATTGTGAAATTGTGGGACTTCCCCTTGGACATCCCCTTGGAATGGAAAGAGATATGTTGATGTTATCAGCCTTATAAGCAGTCATCTCTAGGCCACCATAAATAATGAAAGAACTCTGGGGAACCTGGGGCTGCTGAAGCATCTGAGTCCTGGAGAGTGACTGGAAAGAAAGTGGTAGTAAACAGGGAAGAAGGAGGTTGCTCCCCATCTCACAATTTACAGTTCACTCTAGACTGGATTGATAGATTAGAGGACTGAGCCTGGTGTCAGGAAGATCAGAGTTTAAATCCAGTCTCAATTACTTACTAGCTGAGGGATCCTGGCCAAGTCACTTAACTTCTATCTGATTCAGTTTCCTTAACTGAAAATGGGGATACTAATCACATCTACCTCCCAGGGTTTTTGGGAGGCAAATGAGATCATATTTGTATAGCATTTAGTACAGTGCCTGGCATGGAGGAGGTACTTAATAAATGCTTACTTATTCTCCTCTGTGAGGATATGTGAAGATATGTGAGATTCCTTAGGCAAACTCATAAGTATGTCTTTTATGCCTGCTTTTCCTCAGTGGATCTAATTTGTCTTTTAGTTTCCTTCATATATCCTCACATTCCTCCTGGATAGCAGTTTCCTAGTCTTTTCCTATGAATCTAGATATTCAAGTACTTTTAATTTTCTCTAAGCCTTTCTCTGATTCCCCCCCATACGTGAGTGCTTTCTCCATTCTCAAATTTTCTTGGTGCACTTTGCACCTCTTCCTTTCCTTTTCATTTGTCTGCTTGTCAAAGTACTTACTCCGTCCTCAGCAGGTCCTTTAGGGAAGCCACCCCTGTCTTCATTTCAGATAGCATAAAAATATTCCATTACATTCATATGCCACAATTTATTCAGTAATTCCCCAACTGACAGGCACTTCTTTTGATTCCAATTCTTTGCCTCTACAAAAAGAGGGACTATAATTCCCTCAGAGTTGTCCTGGAGCATTGCATTGCTGCTAGTAGAGAAGTCCATTACATTCAATTTTACCACAGTGTATCTGTCTCTGTGTACAATGTTCTCCTGGTTCTGTTCCTTTCACTCTGCATCAATTCCTGGAGGTCATTCCAGTTCACATGGAATTCTTCCAGTTCATTATTCATTTGAGCACAATAGTATTCCAGCACAAGAGATGTCACAATTTGTTCAGCCATTCTCCAATTGAAGGGCACCTCGTTTTCCAGTTTCTTACCACCACAGATAGCATGGCTATAAGTATTTTTGTATAAGTCTTTTTCCCTATGATCTCTTTGGGGTATAAACCCAGCAGTGGTATGGCTGGATCAAAGGGCAGACAATCTTTTAGAGCTCTTTGGGCATAGTTCCAAATTGCCATCCAGAATGGTCAGATCAATTCACTATTCACATTCAGGGTAAGAACTGTGGAAGTAGAAATACAGAAGAAAAACAACTGCCTGATCACATGGATGGATGGATATAGGGATATTGGCTCAAAATGAACACCCTAATGCAAATATCAATAATATGGAAATTGGTCCTGATCAATGACACATGTAAAACCCAGTGGAATTATGTGTGGGCTATGGGAGGGGGTGGTAGAAGGGGAGGGATAGAACATTGTAAGGATGGGATTTGTGCAAGGGGATGGGACAAAAGGAACCAGAGAAGGCAGTTGCTGACAGTTGCTAACAGTTGAGACCAGAGAGGATTCTGGGAATTGTTCCAAGGAGGAGGAGGAAGAGAGGAGAGTTCTTCAGGAGGAGGACTGGGAAGAGGAAGGAGATGGACATCCCAGCTTGGATCCAGGCCTGAGGACTTCCTGAGGATCTTTCTTTTGGAAATTGAAACCCTGATTCCCTGATCAAAGCCATTCTATCGCATCTCACCCATCGAGACTTCAACCATTGAGTCAGCTAAGTTTGGACTCTATTTTGGGAGCAATCTCTTACTTTCCTTTTCCCATTACCCAGCCTTGCTGAGAGACCCTTTTTCAGCCAAACCTTACAATTATAGAAAAGGATAGAAATAGAAAAATAGAAGAAGAAGGAGTGAGGGGAGAAGCTTGGATGAGGGAACCATCAAGGATCCCACCCAAGTGACAGATCCCATAGCAATAGCAAAGAGGGTACCCCCAAATCCCTCTTTTCTCAAAAACCCCTTTTCCCATTCCCTGAATTGCAAATAATAAAAGCCATTCATCAATCAGATAGTGTTCCAGAGTGCTTGAGAGACAACAAGGGAGAGGGGAACCACAGCTTGGTCTGGCTGCCTCCATCTTGAAGCCAGACTACCCACTGTGAAATTAACTGATGCGGGGAAGTTTGTGTGAACCCCGTCCTTATTCTGGATCAGATTGGGGTACCACATATCTCCTCTTATAGGGAAGCCTTGCCCCTGACTCCTGTGAGGCAGCACAACCATCCAGGTCACCCAGTTTTGGGGTGACACCCTCTTAAAGTCTCCCAGTGTATATTCGGCCCCAAGGGAGAGCTGGGGAGAGACCCACCACATAGATTTTCTCTATCTCCCTTCTATAAACATCCTCTACTGCTCTCTTTATTATTACAACATGTACAACATGAACCTTATAACCATGGAGAAATGTTATAAATTAATAAATTTTAAAAAACTTAAAAAAAAAAGAGGGACTATAAATGTTGTGTATGGGTAAGGGCTTCTCTTTCTTTCTTTGATCTCTTTGGGCTGTAGGCCTAGTTGGTTTTTTTTAACCCTTCCCTTCCATCTTAAAATCAATACTATATATTGGTTCCAAGGCAGAAGGGCAGTAATAGCTGGGCAATGGGGATTAAATGACTTCCCCAGTATCTTATAGTGAGATTAGAACCCAAGACCTCTGATCTCTAGGTCTGGCTATCAGTCCACTGGGTCACCCAGCAGCACCCCCCCCCCCCCCCAGTTCATGGTTTTAATGGTCAAAAAGTATGCATAGTTTCTTCCCACAATTCTTAGCCTTCAGGCTGTCATCCTTCTTGGGTCCTTCTATGTTCCATCTAAGAATCTTAAAAATGCAGGCTTGCTTGACCTCTTACCATATCTTGTCCAGTCTATTACAGAAGGGAAAAAGATGACAGTGCTGTATAATTAGAAAATCTTGAACCCTTTGACTCCATCTCCCAGAATTCTCTCCTTGTCCCAAAATTCCCTTTCCCTTTGTCCTCACATTTGCCTTGTTACATTGTTTGTATATAATTCCTGTGTCTCCTCCTCCTCTCTCTTTCTCTTCCATGGGAGTGGCTTGAGTGAGCTCCCTCTTGACTCTAGCCTTTTTAGTTTCCCTTTTGCTTGGTTAAAACAATAAATTTTATTAAATACAATACTTGGAGTATTGGATATTAATTTTTAAAATCTACAGTGCCCTGGGGCAAAGTCATTTGCCTCATTCTTGGCATGGTTCTGTTGTTGTGAATGTTTTGATTTACCAAAGTGGAAATCTATAGGGTGAAGATATGATGGGATTTTGTAAAGAGCCATTTCAACACAAAGAAAGTTTGAGCATGCCCAAGAAAAGATCACATCACTTGGTTTTGCCTCTCATTGATACTAACATAGAACATACCTACATTTCTTTTTTTCCTTTTTTTCCTCTCACAGCTGGTAAGTATCTTTATTTTTATTTAATTTTTATTTTTAAAGTATTTTTCCATGTTTACATATTTCATTTTCTTTTCTTCCCCTTCTCCCTCCCTGCTCCCAGATCCAATAAGCACATCCACTAGGTTATACAAATGTTATCACTTATACCTATTTCCATATTATTCACTTTTACAATAGAGCAATCTTTTAAAACCAAAACCTAAATCATATTGTTGACTGAGAAAAAAAAAAACAACACGTGACTATTATATAGTCAAAAAAGCCACTCTTTAATGAAGAAAAGGGGTACAGGGCTCAGGCCTCTACACAGAGCTGTGCACCACACACCTACAGAGTGTGAGGATTGAACTCTGGATGCTCTGGTCCCTGACCCTAGGGAAAGCCTACAGTGCTAGATTGGACAAGTCTAAGGAGTCATTAAAGTTGGGAAGCTTAAATACCTTTCCTGGGGAACTTGGGGACTAAGGATGAGAGGGATAGTTGATTGACTTTACAATGGCAACAAAGGAAAATGAGGAGTCCCAGACAGGAATAAGAGTGAAGGGCTGATGCTTTACTATGGACACAAAAGAGAAAGACCCAGCCAAGGGCTGGGCTACCTTAGTAAAGGACTTTGGCCTAAGGGAGAAACCATTGGGACAAAAGAGATACTTGACATCTGATGGGATTAGCCATCCCCACCTAACTCCTTTAAAGTCCATTGTTAGTCTGAGACAAGTGAATTTGGACTTTCCCTCAAGGAAGAACCATCACAGGACAAGGTCAAAGCACAGGGCCTTCACCTTCAAGCTAAGTAAACTGGGGTTCATCAAATCTTTCTGGCTACAAGTTTGGGGGCTTCTAGATTCCATGCTGACAATATATATATATATATACAGATGGTAAGTCATTTGTTTTTCTTCTGTATTTCTACTCCCACAGTTCCTTCTCTTGATGTGGATAGCATTCTTTCTCATAAATCCCTTGGGATTGTCTTGTAGTAGCAAAGTCCATTACATTAGATTGTTCCACGATGTTTTGCTTTCTGTGTATAATGTTTTCTTGGTTCTGCTCACTTCACTCTGCATCAGTTCCTGGAGGTTCTTCCAGTTCATCATTCCTTATAGCACAGTAGTATTTCCATACTGACATTTCTAGCTAAGTTCTTCCAAACTTCCTTGGAAGACCCTGACTTTTTCCTCTCTGGCTCTACATTCATAGAGTTGTTTGAAGTTCCCTTCTTTCTCCAACCTTTTCTGTACCTTTGAAGGAGGGTCCTGATTCCCCAAATAGTCCCCATGGAAATACTGCAAGAAGGAAAAGCTGAAGAGCCAGTAGCTAATTCAGTCTCCTGAATAGGTTGGCTTTTCACCCATTAAAGCTTGAAAGAGTTTGTCCAAAGGACTTTATTTCCATGTAAACAAATGGGAGTGGAGCTTCAACTAGGTAAAGCTGCTGATCCCTTCCATATCCCGAAAGGCTGCTAGCAGCATCTACCTAGTTCCCCTAGGCAATGATATGGAGATCCTGAAAGGCAATCAGCTATTTTTACCAGAGTGATGGCAGCTCTCTAGAGAGCTTCTAAACTGGTGATAGTCACTTTCTCCTTTGAATTTCCTCCCTCAGAACTGTGATAGCCATTTCATCCAGAGAAAAGACATTCAATTAAGAGGAGAATTTCATTCCTATATTCAGGTGAGTGCCAGTCAGCAGAAAATACCATGTTTCCCTATTCCATTCTGGGAGCCTTCTAGGTCACTGCCTAGTATAGATATCTAGAATTGTGGTTCTACCTCTGGGCCACACTAGCTGCATCACCTCCAACATCTTTTCATCTCTGTGCCCCTTGCAGTTATTATCTGTAAAATGGAGATAAATAATTCATAGGACCCTTGTAAAAAATTTCTAAAGTTCTTTGTAAATGGGGAAAAAAAGTCTTATGTAAATGTGAGACTGGAGAGTGTCAGACCAGCCCTGGAGACTTTGCTTATTCTTGTCTCTGACACATCCTTGAGGTATAACTATTGCAAGTCACTTACCAGTGAAGCCACAGATCTGACCAATAGGGGCTGTGAGTGGCTGTTTCAGGTCACACCTGGAAGGAAGTTAGGAGTGAATACTTTGTAGAAACTACTCTAAGTTTGAGCCCACTATCCCCTCTACTATTCCAGGGAAGAATGGGCTCTGATGTAAAGTGGTTGCCACAAAATATTCACCCCACCAGCCCTACTTCTCGATGTGGTCTAGTTGATAGAAGAGTCACTTCCTTGATTGCAGGAGCTGATCTCTTGGGTACTAAATTGACCCACTACTGGGCTGTATCAATTGAGTTACTCTTTGGGCTGTGGCATCAATGACTACTGGCAAATCCTAATAGCTCTTCTAAAATTTATAGTCATTCTTTTTCCAATCCTCCTTCAGCTAAGATCAGGAAAGACAGACAGAATAGAGACAGAGGCAGGGGTGTGCTGGAGCCAGTTCCAATAGATTCCTGATGGCTGGTTGGTGAATTTCCAGGGTGATCATTTACACCTTGGAAAACCAACATACATCACATACCAGAACTTATTGTTCCATTTATTTTCTAAATTTAAGAAAGTGGTGGAGAAAATATTAATGCAGATTAAACTTTAAAATGTCGCTTATACTTTTTTTGGAGGGGGAGAGAGGAAAGCTGGTTGTTAAACATTCATCAGCACACCCCTGCTCACATGTCACATAGATATTCTAAGCCATATGACTCTGGTGGGCAGAGCATGAAGCCCTTTCCTTGCTACTTTGAGCTACTTGGACACCACGGAAAAAAGCTCCATTTGGCAGGTTGGTGTCTTTTAGTTCCAACTGGGCAGCCTAGGAAAAGGCTCTCCTTCACCACAGAGTAACTAAACAGTAGAGAAGAGTCACAGAATACCTGTGACTGCTAATGCAGGGGGAGGCTGAGCCCTTCAGTGCCCATCATTACGTACTTCCAGAAGCAGCCTGCTCTATACCTCATGAGGGCATCAGGCCACAGAACCAAGCTCCCAAGCGTAGGCTCCCAGGACTGGGCCCTCATTGGCCAGTCTCCCCTTAACTTCTCCTTTGAAAAACTGCTCTTTATTTTTTTACCACTTTTCTGTTGGGGAAAGTCCCTTTCCATTTTAGGAAAAACTTGCCATCAAGTCTTGTCCTGTGTAACCTGTATACTTCTTGGAAAGCAGGCATGTCTAATATGTGCAAAATGAAGAAAGATCTGGAAAATCCCCTAAACCTGCACTGGTTTCAGAAATAGAATGTATAGAACTCAGAGCCTCAGAGCCAGGAAGACCTGAATTCAAATCCTGTCTTAAACATCCATTAGCTGTGGGATCCCAAGCAAATTACTGAACTACTTGTCCTCAGTTTCCTCATCTATAAAATGATACTAATAATAATAGCATCTCTCACGAGATTGCTGTGAGGATCAAATGAGATAATGTCTTGTAAAGCTCTCTGCAAACCCAGAAGCATGATATAAATATTAATTTTTTTAAACCCTTTCCTTCTGTCTTAGAATTAATACTATATTTTGGTTCCAAGGCAGAAGAATGATAAGTGCTAGGCAACTGGGGTTGAATGACTTGTCCAGGGTCACACAGCTGAGGCCAGATTTGAGCTTGGGACCTTTCATCTTTAGGCCTGGCTCTTAATCCATTGATCCACTTACCTGCCCCTTAAGTGTTAGTTGTTCTTATTATATCACCAAAACACCATAGCATCTTCAGTTTTTCTCTTTGCCTGGGTAGACCCAGCTTGACTATCATTGTTCTCAAGGAGTTTATGAATCCCATAACTCAGTCTATACTTTTGTCTTTTTTTTTTAACTCATACATTTTATTATTTAACTCATACCTATTAGATTTAGAACTAATACTAAGTATCTGTTCCAAGTCAGAAGAACTGTGAGGGCTAGGCAATTGGGGTTAAGCGACTTGCTCAGAGTCACAGAGCTATGTGCTTTTGTCTTAAGTGACATTGAAAAAAAAAAAAACCGATCCTGGGATGACTGGCATTTGTAGGGAGAAATGGAATCTGGTTTTGAAGCTGTCTGAAACTAGGTTATCAACTCTCCCACACCCAGGTTCACCCCACCCAAATAATGATATCAATTCTTACTCTCTGATTCTAATCCTTGTGCTAGAGGAAACTAGGTGGGGTAGTCCGGAAGACCTGAGTTTAAATCCCATCGTAGATATTTCTTAGCTGTGTAACTCCAGGTTAATCACTTAACTTCTATCTACCTCAGTTTCCTCAACTGTAAAAAGAGGATAATTATAACACCTACTATCCAAATCTTAATGTTATATTATTATTATTATTATTATTATTATTATTATTATTATTATTATTATTATTATTTTCTCTTCTGTTGTTCCATTAAGATTTCTGTACCATTTGGCTATTTTTCCTTTAGTCGGAGCCGATCCTACACACCGATGAACTAGTTGTATTATTTGAGAGTAGATACAAGGCTTCTCCTACTCTAGATTTCCCCTGACTGGTCTAATCTGATATTTTTAGTGGTTGTTCAGTCATTTCAGTCATGTCTGATTCTTAGTGACCCCCTTTGGGAATTTTCTTGGTGAAGATACTAGAATGGTTTGCCATTTCCTTCTCCAGCTCATTTTAAGGATGAGGAAACTGAGGTAAATAGGGTTAAGTGAGTTGCCCAGGGTCACATAGATAGCAGGTAAGTGTCTAAGGCCAGATTGAACTCAGGAAGATAAGTCTTCCTGACCCCATGCTTGGCCCTCTCTCCAATGTACCACCTCACACTCTGATAGGATATAATGCTTCCCTCTTATTCAATACAAAATTCTCATTATTAATCAATCATTAAATTAATTGATAAGCAATTATTAAGTTGACCAGGTATTGTTCTAGGCACAGAGGGTAAAAATCAGAAAGTGAGACCTCTGCCTTCCTGGAATTTGCATTCTACTTTCAGTCATTGTTCAGGGTTAGAGCACAAATTTTTAAAAAAAAGAAAAGATCATTCTCTCTAGACAGCTGTGAAAATGAGGATGACACTTGGGAGAAGAGAAGAGAGGCCAATAGGGAAAGAGAGAGTCTTCTCCACTTGTTTTCTCCCAATAGTCTAATCAGCGTATCATATTAGCTAGTTGTTCTTTCAATTACTTTCAAAGGCACAGAGATCAAGGGACACAGGTTCAAATCCCAGATCCATTTTTTTTAAAATCTTTACCTTCTATCTTAGAATCAATACTGTGTATCCATTCCAAGGCAGAAGAGTAGTAAGGGCTAGGCAGTAGGGGTTAAATGACTTGGTCACACAATAGGAAGTGTCTGAAGCCAGATTTGAACCCAGGATCTCCCATCTCTAGGCTTGGCTCTCTATTCACTGAGTCATCTAGCTCCCCCATCCCCACCCCCTGGATCCACTTTCTATCTGTGTGATCTTGGGCAAATCATTTTTTTTTTCTGAGTCTGTTTCCTCATCTATAAAATGAAAGAATTGGACCAGATGATCTCTAAGATGTCTGATAGTTCTGACTAGATGAACCTGAAATTATTGGAGATATTCGTAAAGGAAAGAAGGAGCAGGAAGATGAAGGTGGAGCATGGATTAAGCGAAGCCTTCCAGAGCCCAAAGGAGGAATGGAGTCCTAAAATAAACTTTGCCCAATTCATAGTTCTGCCTTTCTGGAAACAGGCTCAACAAGCTTCCCTGTGGCTTGGTACCAGGCAGAGTATACTAAGCTTATCCTAACAACTAGACCCTCATTGGCCAGGCCCTCCATTATATTTAGGCTAACTTGACTCACTTGATTATCTGCCAACCAAGGCTTCTCTCCAACTTTGGGAGAAAAGTCGTCTCCTCTAGGGGTTAGTTAACAACAAAAGAATGCTTGGTTGCTTGGATTGAGGAAGGGAAAGAGTTTGGAGACCTGGAGGGAAGGGGTACTGCTGGGATATCAGCTTGGATTTCTTAGGGGAAGTTCAAGAAGCTTGGGGAGAAGCCCCTAGCAAGTTATTGAATGGCAGTTGAGAAGGGATGGAGAGATCTAGGGTCAGAGAAGTTTTTATCCATCTGGAATACAAAACCTCCTATGGATGCCATACTTCCCTCCTCACTACTGGACTTAACCCATAAAAAATGCAAATCTTTTTATTTATCACCTGCTTTTATCTCTGAAAATAAAATATGCTGAATGCTCAAGCCCCTTAAGCAGTTAAGTGAGAGCAGGGAGGGTTCACAGCTTATGTTGAATGGCAAACTTGTAGGAAAACATGAATGGGAATTGCACAGGATAGAATGGCTTGTAGTCTGCACCAATTGGACGTCCATTGAGATCAGTGAGATCACAAGCTATTTTAGGTGTTCAAGGTATCTATATAAAATATGATTGTGTAACATATGATCTTGGCGTTTTCCCATGGTGTAACACCTTCTAGAGGGTGGAGTGCCCATCTGGGCACTCTGCTTTGGATAAAGCCTAGCTCAGTGTTGTAACTCTCCCAAGAGCTTGTTGAATACTGCTATGTGTAGCTCAGGGGCCTTGTCATCTGGAGATCTTCACAGACTCAGGTCCAAATTCAGGGGGAATTTTCATGTTAATATATCTATCTTGGTTCCACCCAGTTTGAACACTGGGTACTCCTGAACTTTATTCATTGGTTTGCTTTGTTTACAGACCCAGAGTAATTGGTGAATCAGGACAGAAATAAATAAAAAGATAAGAAAATCAATATCAGTACATATTTTTTACATGAGTAACCATGTAGGTTAGGATATCCTCTAAGATTTAAGGCAATTAAGTCGCTCAATGGGTAGAGTGCCAGCCTCAAAGACTTAGCTTCCTAAGTTCAAATCTGGCCTCAGCCACTTGTTGTGTAACCCTGGGCAAATCACTCAACCCTGTCTGCCTCAGTTTCCTCCTCTGTAAAATGAGCCAGAAAAGGAAATGGCAAACCACTACTGTATCTTTGCCAATGCATCCCCAAAATGCAGGTCATTTTGAGTCGGACACAACTGAAATGACTGAACAACAACATCCTCTTGGTTCTTTCTCTCTTTAGCTGGCATATCCTCCTGGATGGTTCCAAGGTTGAGGAAGATTTCAACAAAGGCCTATTTGTTTCTGTGATCATCTCTGCAAATATGACTATTCTCTCTACATGGCTCTGGCCCCACTATCTCTGTTCTAGTCCTGGTGTGGCTTACTGCACACCCTGTTTGTAGCTCATGGTTTGCTCTTGACTTCTGATTCAGCTCCTGAAGTGCCTCTACTGGGCCATTTACTAGGATAGCCACAGACCTGGCCTAGATGCCCATTACTTCTCCATCATCTTCTTGTTGGAAATAAAGACAACTTCTCTCCAAGGCTTCTGCCAAGAGGAGATAGAGAGTTGTCCTCCTAAGTCTCTCATAAGGGAGAAAACCTTATTCTTTCCTGCCCCTTACACAGGAGAGCTGCTCTTGGGCCAGCCCTGAGCTCTGAGGAGCTGCTGGCTACCTGTTGATTATAGCTATCTCTACTGGTATTGAACACCCTTACTAGACTGGAAACTACTTGAGGGCAGAGACTGTGTCTCATCTGAAGGTTGCATCTCCCGTAGCAACACAAGCACTTCATAAAGCATGAGAATTAATTGATTAAGATCATATGTGATGGGGCAGTTAGGTGGATACATCCTAGCTGTATGACCCTGGGCAAGTCACTTAACCCCCATTGCCTTGCCCAGTGATTCCCAAAGTGGGTGCCACCGCCCCCTGGTGGGTGCTGCAGCGATCCAGGGGGACGGTGATGGCCACAGGTGCGTTTATCTTTCCTATTAATTGCTATTAAAATTTAAAAAAAATTAATTTCCAGTAATATTTTTTCTGGAAAGGGGGTGGTAGACCAAAAAAGTTTGGGAACCACTGGCCTAGCCCTTACCGCTCTTCTGCCTTGGAAACAATACATGGTATTGATTCTAAAATGGAAGAAAGTTAAAAAAAAATAATCATATGTAAGGTCCTTGAGAGCAAAAATGAATTTGATGAAATTATGTTTCATAAGATGTCACATGTATAATTGCTATCATATTTCTTGCCTCCACAATGGGTGAGAGATGGATAGGAGAGAAAGAATCCAGAACATGAAATTATCTTTAAAAAATAAATAATACTTTTTTTTTTTTAAAAAGAGTTCATTTTTGCCTTTGTGTGCCCAACACCTATGACAGCAAGTTGGCACACATTAGGGGCTCCTCATGGCTTGAATTGGGTAGCCAATGGGCATCCAATAAACATTTGCTATCTAAAGATAACGAGATGTCATGCTCCACTTCCTACTTTGGCCATTAATTAGTCTCCATTTTCCATTCATCTTCAGAAGTTTGCTGATTTTCAGAGGTCAACGTGTCTGTAGCTGCCTCAGGCTAATGCCACACACACTCATTTCCTGACCTGGGACGCTCTGCCAGGTTCCCACCGAGTGGCTGCATGTTTAACCCTTTGAAGGCTGCAGACAAGTACGTACAAATCCCCTGTAGGGGCTGTCGGCTGTTTTCTTTGTAGGTCTTCCCTGGGGGCCAGAGTTACAGGTAGTCCTTTAGATGCCTACACTGGTTGGCAAGACCTGCTGGGGAGGGACTGGAAAGCAACCGGATTTTGAATAATAACAACAATGAGAAAGCTTTGCCCGGTGCTTTAAGGGTCCCAAAGCATTTTCCATATTTTATCTCCTTTGAGCCCTTGTCAAACTCCTTTGAGGGAGATGCTATTATTTTCCCCCTTTTCAGGAAACTGAGGCAGAGAGAGATTAATTTTGCCCAGTAAGTGTCTGAGGCAGGGCTGGAGCTCAGGTCTTCCTGTTTCCAAATCCAGCAGGCTACAGTCACTCTCCCATGTAGCTGCCTATAGGGAACACTTTTATAGGGCCTTAAGGATTATTACAAAGCACATTACACATAATCTCTCTCTCTCTCTCTGCATGACATACATATATTATTTCATTTGATCCCCACAACAGACTTAGTTCAGGAGGTGTTGTTGCTATTCTGGTTTTTACAGATGAGAAGTTTAATCCAAGAAAAGGAGAAAATAATAACTAAGACATCTATAGCACCAGAAAGCTCATATGGTATTCTCCATCTATTATCTCATTTGGGTTTTACAAAAACCTTGTATGCGAGATACTATTACCTCCATTTTATAGATGAGGAAACTGAGGCTGAGAGGTTTAAATGACTAGGTCATGACGATACAGCCAGGAAGAGTCAGATTCAAAACTAAGTCCTCCTAACTCTAAATCTACTACTCTATATTACTTTATGTTGCCTCTAGGAAATCTAGAAGTACGATAAATAATAACAGTGATGATGAGGAGAGCCAGCATTGACATACATGGCCCTTGAAGGTTTACAAGGTGCCATATGTATATCTTACCTCATTTGATCCCCACGACAACCCTATGAGGTAGTCACAATTATTATCTCCATTTTACAGATGAAGTAACTGAGGCTGAGAGAGCATCCAGGGACACACCACACTGCCTAAGGCAGTGTCCAAGTTCAGGTTTTCCTGACTCTGAGTCTGTCACACTTAACTCACTGCAAAAAACTGCTTCCTCTAGAATCAAAAGGACCTGAGAATGCCAACTGGCCCTCTCAGAATATTCCTATTGCCCCAGTTAAAGAAATAGCGTCAGCTAGTATAACAAGCTAAGTTAGCCACAGCGTGGCACCAAGTATTCTTGGTGAAAAAACACGAGGCTGGATTTCTACGGAGGCAGAGGAGGTTTTTGTAGCCTCAGTCAGAAGAAGAGAATTAAGAGGCAAGGCTCACCAACAGCTGGCCTGTGAGAGCTTGTCCCTTGCCCTCCCCAGTGGGTGAGTCGTTGGCTAGGGAGGGAGAAAGAATGGAGGAGAGAGAACATCTCAGATCTCAACTTCTCTGACTCAGTAGTGCACTCAGCGCTGCTGGTGAATCAGTCAACTGAGTGCTCTTCACTGTTCCAAATGGGTACAGCCAGTTCTTGGGGATGATAATCACCTTCTCCCACCCCACCGCCCCCTTTCGGATATGCACACAACTGGAAGAACCAATGGTTCCTATGCTTTTAGGAGAAAGACACTGAGTGATGAGTAAACAAACTTATATCCAGGAGGTTTTGTTTGTTTTCTTTTAAAAGCAGTTTCATTGTTTGACACCGAGAAGTCAAGTCAATAAGCATTATTTAAGCATTTACTATGGGTCAAGTATGGTATGTAAGAGGCTCAGTAAATACAGAATTGGGTCTAGAGTCAGGAAATTCTGAATTCAAATCCTAGCTAGGTGGCCCTGGGCAAGGCATTTAACCTCGTTTACCTCAGTTCCTCATCTGTTTAAAATGAGCCAGAGAAGGAAATGGCAAATCACTCTCTCATCTTTGCCTAGAAAAGCCCAAAATGGGGTCACGAAGAATCGGACACTCCTGAAACCACTCAACCACAAAACTAAGCACCGGGATAGGAAGAGACCAAAGCAGCCCTTGCCCTCAAGGAGTTTACAGTTTAATGGAAGGAGGCCAGAAAGGAACTCTGAAGGATAACTTGGAGGTAATATCACAGGGAAGGCGCTAACAGTAAGTGGGTTGACAAAGGCTTCTTATAGATGGTGAGATTTTGCCTCAAATGATTGGAAGGAAACTAGAAAAGCCAGAGGGAAGAGAGGAAGAAGGAGAGAATTCCAGGCACACCCTAGGCGGCAATCTGGTGTAATGGAAAGCATCCTGGATTTTGAGTTCAAATGCTGCCTTTACTTCTTCTATCTTGGCTTGTACTTATGCCAAGTCACGGAATCTTATCTTATAAAATGGGTGTTGGACTCAATGACTTCTGAAATCCTTTCTACCCCACAATTCATGGTTCTATCAATCTATGGTTTCTCAGCCGAGATAGATAGTAATAGCCAATATATACTACGTCTGCTTTGGAATGTCCCATTTGAGAAAAGCTATTGCTCCCCTTTCTAGAGGAGGTGCACTGGAGATCAGGCCATGTGAAGATCAGCTGAAGAAAGCTGGGATCTTTAGCCTAGAGAAGAAAACCCTGAGTAGGCAATACAGAGAGTAAATTTTGAACTGGACTAGACCTTAGGGGCCATCTTGTCCAATTTCTTCATGTTACAGAGGAGGAAAACAGAGGCCCAGAGGAAGGGTTTTTTTTTAAAAGTCATTTGGTAAGAAAGTTTCTTAGCATCCCAACTACATACACAACAATGGAATGGGCTTTATTTGGGAGGTAGTGAGCTCTCCATCACTGCTGGTCTTTAAGTGACAGCTGATCCGAGTTAGTGGGCATTCAATCTCATATCAAAGATGGACCAGAAGAGAATAAGGAATAAGGAGATCTCTTCTGACCCTGAGATCCAATGATTTTATGGTAATTGGTGTTCAAAATGATTGCCCTTTGGCGGTGTAAGATCCTGGGATGCCTTCTGAATCATCCAAGGAGGACTTAGCTGTATTATTTTTTTTTTAGTTCTCAAGTCTTTAAATGTGGCTACTCCTTCTATGGTGAGTATGTGAGAGCTCTCAAGTGATCAGAATATTCATTTCACCCAAGCACTTTGTTCCCCAGCCATGTCGAATGAGCAGACATTTATGGGATCTGTATGTAGACCGTTGATTTTGAGACTTAAAAAGAAAAAGCGAACAGAAGGACGGCCAGAAGGAATGACAGACAAACGGGACACATTGTAGGTGCTATTATTATTGTGTTGAAAGTTAGAGGTTGCATTTATTATATACTTAAAAAGAAAAGCCAGCTCTTCATAATAGATTCTCAGTTTCTTGTACGATCCCCTCCTTCTGTTCTACAGTGTGTATGGAAATGCTCATTTCATTTGGTATTTGTTGAGTTTGAAACAAAATGAAATATATACACATGTATGTATTCACACATGTCTATATACTCTGTGGCTCATCCATGCCAAATATTAGCCCCCAAAAGGCTCCTTTTCGCCCCTCAGAACCCTTCTGTGCCGCCCTTTTTGCCTTTGGTCTGTTTTTGTATACTCGGGGAATTTTGGAGACCAAACAAAACATAATCAAGAGAAATGTATTTTTCTTAACAGAAGGACCCGTACTCAGCAATGCTTTTCAGAATAATTACAGGATAAGCGATGAGTGGTTTTGTGGTAGCTAGGCCACTCTGTTCTTCCATTATAACTTGGCTTTTTGAGAGCTGAATGCATTACATTCAATACTCAAGTCCCCCCTTCCTTCTCATTGTGGTGTAGTGATGGTGGGAGCTGCTGGTGTGACCCTGGGTGCTTCCAAGGCTATGCCAGTGAAGTGCAAGCTCTGGCAGGTTCTACCAAGCTGGAGAGGCTTCAAGTACAGGCCTGACGAAGGACCGTCTGTCATCGGGGACCAACCTACTTAAATTTGGACAGGCTCATCACCACGTTGGCTGCGCAGGGTGATGAAAATTTGGCCACAGAAACTCTCAGGGACTGTTTTCTAGGTTATTAGAGGACGTGGGTTATACATTGGCATGGCATAGTGAGTAGGGAACTGGACTTGGTTTCCCATCCTAACTCAGATGTTTGCTAATGGCACGAACCGAGGCAAGCTTCTTAAACTCTTTGTGCCTCAGTTAACTCATCTGCAAAATGGGTGGGGAGCTTTAAAGCCCCTTTCACCTCTAAATCTAAGGTTCTAGGGAACATCTAACCCTGCCACCAATCAAATCATAGATACTTGGAGCCTTGAAGTAGGTAGATGGAGAAATAGAGAAAAGGAAGGAGAAAGAGAGAAGTCTGAGTGTCTCCAAAGACAGATAATAGAGTATCTTAAAAGTTTTAGCGTAGCACTGACTTTTGGGAAACCCTGTGTGTGTGTGTGTGTGTGTGTGTGTGTGTGTGTGTGTGTGTGTGTGTGTGCATGTGTGTATCATAGTTTATTACTTATTTTTTAGGCTATGATTTATCCATGTCTTTTCCTTCCAGATTAGAAGCTCTCAGTTAGCAGCGACTCTATCTTCTCTGTTTTGCAGAGTTCTGCAAAGTAGCCAATCTCTGTGCCAGGCCCCCAGTGAGTGTTCCATAAACATTCACTGGTGATGACATAATGATGATAGGTGGAAAAAACCAGTCCTCTCTGGGGAAGGCGATGTGGTCACACGAGTCAGGGTAGATGATGGTGCCACGTGGCCTTGGACCGCCAAGGTGTCCCAGTGGTAGTCCTCTCTTCTAGCAGGGCTTTGGACCAAGGCAATTTTAGGGTGCAGATCTTAGGGAGATGTTATAGCTTCTACCATCACAAGGAATTTTTGCTCCTGGGGCAATCACCACAAGCCACACCCAGGAAAAGCCACATGAAACACACCCTCAAGCTGAGGGTTGGGGTGGGACGTGACCCCATGGAGGGACCCTAGGGTTGGGTGGGAAGTAGCAAGACAGAGCAGAGCAGAGGAATTTACCCCAGCTGTCTTGCCCTTCCATATTTGAATTATTTTGTCACAGGAGTGATAAGCACCCTTGTCTCTACAGTGGTGAAACATTGCGACTTTTATTATAACCCTCTAAAAAGGGCACCCTGGGGAAAAGTCCTGATTGCCGCACCCTAGTTATAGCTGAAGCTGCACAGCCTATGGGAAACTCCAAACTCTTAGCATAGCTCCAGGTACTTCTCCTTGTCGCTGGGAGCCCTGGACTCAGCAGTCATTGCTCTGACCTTCTAGTTCCAGTTTTTGCCAAACCACATTTTTTTTCCTTCTCCCATTTAGGGCTTCACACTATGCCCACTTCCACTTGGACGGTGCCCGAGCTCAGCACGGGAAGAGTGTGGGACCAGTCATTCATTTCTTCAGACTTCTGTGAATTGGTGTCCTATTCATGCTAGTGCCTCGGAATACAGAGAACCGAATACAAATACAATGATGCTACTTACTTACGCTGTAAAGAATAAATGCTTCTCGAAAGCAGAGACTGTTTCCAAAAATGGCCTTTTCATTGTATCCTGACTAGCACAGAGTAGGGACTTACTGAATGCTCATTGATTGACTTCCATCACCAATGCAGATTGACCTTAGGGAATGGGTTTGTGGATGTATGTGGCCAGCCTTTTGGGAATGAACCTCTTTCTGGGGATGGAAGAAGAGGATGGAGGGAAGGAGAGTAACATGGCACGGAATGTAGAGGTATCAGACACATGGCCCTACTTCCTGGGTTTAGCCTGAATCAAATTAAAATGTAATTTGGGGGCATCTAGGTGGCTCAGTGAACAGAGAGCCAGGCCTGGAGATGAGAGATCTTGGGTTCAAATCTGGCCTCAGACTCTTTTTAGCTGTGTGACCCTGGGCAAGTCACTTAACCCCCATTGCCTACCCTTACCTTACTCTTCTGCCTTGGAACTAATACAAGGTATTGATTCTAAGACAGAAGGTAAAAGTTTAAAAAAAAATAAGAGAAACGTAATTGGGTAATATTTAATGAAACAAATATAGTAGAATATAGATTATGTTCTCTATGAGGTTTGCTAAAACAATATGTGGCCAGCAGGAGTTCTCACGTACTTTTAGTGTGTACATTTCTATTGTAGTTGATTGTCATGAGAATACAAGTTCAAATCCCACCTCAGACATTTAATTGTTGTGCGTCCCTGGGTAAGTCACATACCTCTATGGTCCTCATTTTTTTCATCCTCAAAATTGGAGAAAGGTTGGCCTTGATGGCCTTAAAAGTTCCTTCCAGAGAAAAACAACTGCTTGAACACATGGGTTGATGAGGACATGATTGGGGATGTAGACTCTAAACGACCACACCAATGCAACTATCAATAATATGGAAATAAATCTTGATTGATGACACATGTTAGAATGTGGAAATATGCATTGGATATGGGTGGGGTGAAGGGGGGGTGAAGGGGAAAGTAAAAACATGAATCATGTAACCATGGAAATTTTTTCTAAAAAAATATAATATTTAAATCTAAAAAAATTAAAATAAATAAAATAAAAGTTCCTTCCAGAATCTATGATTCTATAAACTTTGGATTGGGAGTCAGAAAATCTCAGTTCAAGTACCATTTCTGCCACTTGTTTACTCTGTGACCCTGAGCAAGTCATTTCTCTTCCTACAGAATTGTGTTTCCCTTCTGTAAAATGGGAAGGGGGGGGGGTTCAACGATTTCCTAAGTCTCGTCCACGTCTAACGACATGTCTAACTTCACCTTGCTCTGGAAGAAGAGACACCCAGTTCAGGACTGGCTCGAATGGGGAGCCTTTTCAACTAGTCAGGACCTGCCAATGTTTTATGCCTGGCACATAAGTGTTTAATAAAATCTTCGTTGAATCCAATGGAACTGAATTGTGCTCTCCTGGTATAACCTTCAGGATCCCAACGTCATCTCTACACCAGGCATTTGAATAAGGATTTGGTGGTAACAGGAGTTGGCTTTGACACATACTATTTCATCTGACCTTCCTGACAGTCCCAGAGTAGGTGGCGCTGGTGCCTGTTAGAGATGAAGCAATGATGTATAGGGAAATGGGGTGATTGACCTAGTCACACAGCTGAGACAGAATTCGAACTGAGGGCTTCTTGACTCCACATTCAAATAGCAATCTACCCAGTCACCTCACTCTCAGTCCCTGTGAGTGGCTGTTGTGACTGAGGTAGGAAGAGAGTGACGGACCCTCCCTCTTTCTCTGAAGGCGCCATATTGTTTCATTTTCTCATCTTCCTCCCCAATGATTTTGTAGTGTCCCCAAGAGAGCAGCACCCGAGGGGACTCTTTTCTCCCAGCCCTGATCCATTTTTTCCTGTCTCTGGCTTTCCTGGGTGGACTAGGGGAAAGGTCAGTAGACTTCCACTGAAACACCCAATTGGGGTATCACTTGACCAACCGGCCACTCTTGGGAAGGAAGTCAGCCCTCATCTCCAGAGAAGCCTCTCATCAGCCTATGTTGCAACTCCACCACCTGCCTCCATCAAAGAGCACCTTGTTTTCCCAACTGAATCAACAGTAGCAGCTGGACAGAACGCCTAAGTAGGCCCTGCTTTCTGGGTGCTCTCCTGGTCCCAGGCCTATTATTCCCCACGTTTGGAGTTGGGGAGATGTTTGCCTTGTGTGGAGTGATGCTCGCGCCTCCTGGACACCAGAAGCACAAGGCATGTTAGCTAATTAAACACTGGGTGTGGCTCTCCCCAAATAAACATTCCCTGGGCATTGTGAATTCAGATATGCCCCTGTAGTTTTCTTAAAGGTGTAATTATCTCTTGGAAAACCAAACTCCTTGAAGCTTACCAAAGCCTGCCGGGGCTGGGGTGTGCAGGGAAGGTACATGCATTTTTTTGAGTCCTGCCCTGTGATTTCATTAGCACAAAAAATGAATGCCAGTGTGGGTGGAAATTCCCTTTACCAATCTAGAGAAGTACCTGGGGTCCCTGAAAAGTACAGTGACTTGTCCGCCATCAAACAGCCAATTTGTTTTGGAGGAGGGATTTGAATTCAAGCCTCTCTGACTTCAAGGCCAGCTTTCTGACTATTTTCCTGAAAAGAAATGAAGAAAGGGCGTGGATTTTTGGTTCGTTTTCCCTTGTTTCCTTCCGTTCCTTTTGGTTCCTTTCTGCATGGGACCCACAGGACTCAGCTAGCTCCTGAGTCTTGGGGTGAACACCCCAATGTCTGAAGAGATGTGACCTCGAACTCTCTCAATATATGTAGCCATCAGGATGCTGCTGCTTGTTTACGACTGTCCCTGGTGCCAAAAGCAGTGTGTGAAGTACAAAATGCTAGATTTAATTAGACAACAATGAAATGCCTACAATGTGGCAGTTCCTGTCCCAGAGGTAGAGGTGACAGCAACGAAACCAAAATGAAACTGCTCCTGCCCTCCAAGAGCATACATTCTGTTGGGGTGACGACTTATACATGCATATTAAATACTGCCTGGAGTTAGGAGGTCCTGGGTTCAAATTTGTCCTTAGACACTTCCTAGCTGTGTGAGTCACTTAACGTTGATTGCCTAGCCTTTGATGCTCTTCTGCCTTAAAATTGAAACTAAGATGGAAAGGGGGGGAACCTAAATAAATTCAGTAAAATGATTGGTACTAATAAGTGGAAGAGTGATGGAAGGCCTCTTCTAGGAGGCGGCACCTGGGGGAGAACCTTGAAGGGCTTCCAGAAGTTAGAGGTGGGGGAGACTTTATAGGCATGGTGGGGGTGGAGTGTTGGGTACAAGGAAAGCAGGCAGACCAGTTTGATTAGAGCACAAAGATCACGATGGGGAGCAATGTGAATTCAGCTTAGAAGGCTTGGCAGGAACCAGATTAGGAAAGACTTAAATACCAAAGAGAGGAGTTTGTATTTTTTTCCAAGACGTAACAGGAAATTACTGAAACTTCTCGAGAAAAGGAGTAGTGTATATCTATGCTGCTATGCACAACCAGGTGGCATGCTGGATAGAGACTCATTTTCCTGGGTTCAAATGTGGCCTGAGACACTTACTAGCTATGTGACCCTGGGCAAGTCACTTAACTCTATTTTTCTGAGTTTCCTCATCTGTCAAATGAGCTGGAGAAGAAAATGACAAACCACTCCAGTATCTTTGTCAAGAAAACCCCAAATGGGGTCACAAAGAGTCAGACATGATTGAAACAACTGAACGACAAACCAACAATGCTTTCAGAACATTGGCACCCTGGGATTCTAGCTCGTGGGCATGATTTGAGTGGGGTCACCTTCAATGTAATGGTTTATTTAGAAGTTCCCTCGATGGCGCTTTATCAGAGGGGTCATGGAATGTTCCCTAGGTTTCTCTGAAGCTCGTTCTCACTAGGAAATTGGGGATGATCTCTCCTTCACAGAATCATTGTGAGAAAAGAGCCCTTAAAACCTGAACATGCTCCATAAATATGAACGATTAATATCATCATTATTATTCCTCTGTGAAAGGCTGTCTCTGATGCCTCCTTGTGGTGTGAAGGAGCCCCTGGACTCTCAAAGGCTCTGTTAGTAGAGAGGAGGGAGAGCTTTGGGGATGGACCCTGCCTGCAACGTGCCTGTCATCTGCCAGCCAAAGACGAGCCTTCATAAATTGTGAGTGGCTTATCACAAGAGGGTTGGCCACCAGGTGAGTTTGGGCAAGGCAGCTCAATAAGATTGTTCCCTAAGGTGTGAACGGATCACCACCTGCATGGATAGAGGAAGCACCCACAGTAATGAAAACATAGATCCCTCAGGCTGCAGGTCAAGGAACTCCCCAGCCTCCCAAGAAATGAAGCCCTTGAAGACTTGGAAGACAATGGAGAAGTATGTGGTGGGCACAAGTCATTCTGGAGGATGTAACCCTCTACATGAATGAACACAAGAAAAGACAGGCTAGGCTAGTCACACAATGGGGGAAGGGATAACTACATTCTACTGAGATCCTCCTACTGTCAAGAGAATGAGAGGAGGGGGCAGCTGGGTAGCTCAGTGGATTGAGAGCCAGGCCTAGAGATGGGAGGTCCTAGGTTCAAATCTGGCCTCAGACACTTCCCAGCTGTGTGACCCTGGGCAAGTCACTTGAACCCCACTGCCTAGCCCTGACCACTCTTCTGCCTTGGAACCAATACACAGCATTGATTTCAAGACAGAAGGTAAGGGTTTTGAGGGAAAAAAAAAAAGAATGGGAGAAAGAAGGCCCCCAGCATGGCAGGTGAATATTTTGTGGGTGGTTGTGAAAGGACACAGGGCAAAAGAAATGGCTAAGCATGGATGGATTGGGATTTGCGGCTTTGTAGGGAGAGCCCACATCAGTGAGAGCATGAATGCTTTGGGGTATTGGCATGCATTAGCAAAGGGCTTCTTAAAGGATTTTGTCCCATAGACTTCTGAGTCTGATGAAGCCTAGGGACTACTTTTCAGAATTGTGTTTTTAAATACATAAAACATAGACACCTACAACTACAAAGTGGGCTAATCAGATTGAAATATGGTTATTGTCGGAGATAGAAAACTTTATTACATATAAAACTATATATATTCATGCCTAAATATTGTTAGCTCTCTATGTTGTATTTTTACAAAGTTTATAAAAATATAATTGAAAATGTTATGGAATAGATATTTCTGTGTGTCTTATCCTTCCCCTTAACTCCCCAACCCCCTCCTTAACTCATCACCAGACCATAAGCTTTTTAAGGTCAGAAACTATGTTTAATATCATCTTTGCAGCCACATTGCCACACATTATATGTGAGAGGAACTTAATAAGTAGTCATTAAAATTTTCAATTAAGTTTAAAATGTTATATAGTTTTACAAATGTATATTATATATAATACTTAATATATTTACACTGAAATGGGGTTAGCTGCATATATAGTATTTGTGAACTTTATATGTATGTAAAGTGTATATATACATATACACATATGTATATATACACAAACATATAATTTATGTAGGGCTTTTAGGTGGAACAGTAGATTGTCCAGCCTGGAGTTGGGAAGATTAATCTTTCTAAGTTCAAATTTGTCCTCAGAAACCTATTAGCAGTGTGACCTTGGATTAGTCATTTAACCCTTATTTGCCTCAATTTCCTATAAAATTAGATGGAGAAGGAAATGGTAAGCCACTCCAGTATCTTTGCCAATAAAATATCAAATGAAGTCATCAAGAGTCAGATATAACCAAAACCCCCCACAAAAATAAAGTATATGTATATATAATATATAAAACTTTATAAACTTATTCTGAAATGTAGTTATTTGTATGGTGGTACCAGTAAACTTTATATGCATATAAAATATTTACCCACATACAATATATATTAAATATAAATATATGAAATATGTTTATATGTAAATATAACACATTTTATTTATTTTAAAACAAATATCTTTATTTGTAAAATAATATCAAATATTATTAAACTGTTAAATAATTGTATATTCAATATTATAATTTATAATAGAAATAATCTATTTTTTATTAAATAGAAATAGGAACCATTTAACTAAAAATACACAAAGTATATATGTGTTCATATAAACTTTAAATACTTGTAAAGTTCATAGATACTAGCTTAAGAACCCTTGCTTTGGAGACACTCGTTTGGCTGAAGGCAACATCTCTAGAAAGCCCCTTTTAAAATGCTTGTGTTCCCTGGGAAAGGTATTACATGAGCATAAGTCTCCAATTATAAGCCAATATGCTTTTCAAGCTGGAAGAGACCTTAAAGGCCATTTCATAAAATCCCCTCATTTTACAGGTGAAAAAACAAAGACCCAGAGAGCTCAAAAGAATTGTTCTGGGCCAGATAGCTTAGCCAACGAGGGGCAGAGCTGGAACCAGATTTCAGGTCCCTTGACACCAAGGCCAATTTGCTTTCTACCACACACTTAAGTCCCTGCCTGGGAGCAGAGAGTAGGGTGCTAAAGAAAGAAGAATCAGGTCAGGTAAATTCTAATGGATTGGAGAAGGTTGAGAGTGTTGGACATTGGGCCACTCTGGCCCTTGGGCACTTGGGATGTACATGTTTTCACAAGGTTAGATGGACGCTGTGTGTGGAGGTGGGTAGATGTTTGTGTCTGTGTGCGCTGGGTTGGAGGAAGGATTAGAGGTAGAAGGAAGCATGGAGGTGGCTTCTCTTTTCTTCCCAGTTTTGTCCTTCATCAGCCCTGCCATCTTGCTGGGTGGGGCCAAATTTACCAGGGTGGGATAAGTGGGCTTGCCTTTTGCCTGAAGCTTTTCCATTCTAGTAGTAGTAGTAGCAGCAGCAGCAGCAGCAGCAGCAGCACCTGGGCCTCAGGTTGTTTTCTTGTTTGTTTTCCTGGAACATCACTGCCGAGAGAGTGCCAGGAGGGCCTGTGGTAACTGCTGGTGCTGTAGCATCCCTGTGGGAGAGGAATTTCCTCAGGGGCACAAAATCCTCATTAATGGCTGCCAGACAGCTCTGGGAATGCTTGAAAGGTGGCACCCAAGCTGACTTACCAGGCAGCCTCCCTCCAGGCAGCTCTTCTCTTTGTCTCTTTTCCCATTTCTCCTCTTCACCCCAGCCCCCTCGCCCCTGTTTATCTTCTCATTTTCCTTCTCACATTCTCACAGGGCATTTGCTCAGATAGGAATGAGCTGAAGCCCACAGCTTGCACCTGGGGACTTCTGGGTGCCTCTGCTTAGAGTGGTGGAAAGAACACTGGATTTGGGGTCAGAAACCCTGGCTCTCACCTCTTTGTGTGATCTTGTATAGCAAGAGCTACAACTTTTCTGGCTCTTGGTTTCCCCCTGTGAGATGGTGGCTGGGGAGGACCAGGGGAAGAGTGAGGAGGGCAGACAGGCTATGTGGTGGTGCTGTGTAAAGGGAGGGTCTGACACTCATTACCTTGGGTCACCATGAAGAAGTGATTTTCTTTCAAACCCTCATTCTCCTCAATTAATTGTTTTCCAGACACTTCAGTTGTGTTGGATCCTTCGTGACCCCACTTGGGGTTTTCTTGATAACCCAAACTGGAGAGGTTTGCCATTTCCTTCTTCAGTTCATTTTACAGATGAGGAAACTGAGGCAAAGAAAGGTAAGTGGCTTGCCCAGGGTCACACAGATAGTATCTGAGGCCAGTTTTGAACTCAGACTCCAGACCCAGCACTCTCTCCAAAGAGTCACCTAGCCACCCCCTTCCTTGCTTACAAAAGTAAGAGAATAACACCTCTTCCACCTCCCTCAAAGAAGAAGACCCAGGAGAGCACCTCGGAAACCTTAAAGCAATACAGAGAACCACAAGAGATGGGCACCTTGGCAGCAGAGGCAATAGCTTCCAGAGTGGCAGCAAAAGAGTTTATCGGGCGATCTATAAGTTTTCAAAATTACTTACTTTGTGCCAGGCAGGATGCTGTGTTGTGGATATAAAGAAAAAAGCCCAAATAGTCCCTGTCCTCAAGGGGCTTGCATTCTAATGGCGTGATAACACGTCTATACATCTATCTGTGTGTATACATACATTTATCAACACGTGTAGAACATACATATGTGTATAGCTATGCAATGCAAATGTGTATATCTGGGCATGCATGTACACATATACAAATGTGCACTTGTATAAATATACACACCAACACATGTATATAACACATGTGTGTATCCACACACACATACAAGATATCTACAAAGTAGATGCAAGGTAAACTCAGAGATAAAATACACCATCTAAATAGGAGTCCAGGGGACTACAGAAGGAGCAAGTTCCCCATCTCCTGGCATGTATGTGACTGACTCAGGGCGCAGAAGAAGACATATTTTGTGGGGCATGGCCAATGAAGGAATTTGCTTTGCCCGACTGTGCTTGCTTGTTCCCATGGGGAGAAAACCCAATACAGTCTCAGTGGGAAGATGCTAGTAGCTGGAGCAATGGGGAAATGCTTCTTGTAGGATAAGGCTCTGGAGTAGAACTTTGAAGGAAGTCGGGGATTCCAGGAGGCAGAGGGGAGAATGGAGAGCATTCCAGGTATAGGAAACAGCCAGCGCAAAAGTCAGAGAGATGGGAAGAGGACCATCCTGTGACGGCAAAAGATCTGAACAGCATAGTGTATGAAGGGGAGTAATGTGTAATAGAGCTACAAAGGTAGGTTGAGGTAAACTTTTAATACCAATGAAAAGATCCTAGAAGTAGAAGGGAGCCACTGGACTGAATTGGGTTAGAAGAGTGTGTGACATGAACAGACATGTGTTTTAGGAAAATCACTCTGGCAGCTGTGGAAGATGGATTAGAGTGGGGAGAGACCAGAGGCGTGGAGGCCAATTAGGAGGGTTCTTTAATAGTTCAGGCAAGAGGACCTGAACTAGGGTGGTAGTCATGGGAAAAGAAAAAAGGGGATGTATATGAGAGATGTTATGAAAAAAGAAATGACAAGATTTGGTTAGTGACTGGATATGGGAGGTGACTGAGAGGGAGGAGCAGAGGAGGATGCCAAGGTTGTGAACCCACTTAACTGGGAGGATCGGGGTGCTCTTCACACTAATGTAAAAGTTTAGAAGAGTGAGTGTGGAGAGAAGATAATGAGCTCTGTTTTGGATATGCTGACATTGACAGGGCATCTAGTTTGAAGTGGACAATAGTTTCTGATAAAAGAACCCACGAGAGATTCCAGGGTTATCTATATAGAGCTGAGAGACATCTTCATAAAGAAGATAATTGAATTCTGGGGAACTAATGAGATCACCAAGTAAGAGAGAATGGGGGGAGGGGGAGAAGAGGGACCAGGACAAAGCCTTGAGGTATACCCATAATTAGTGGGTTTAAAATTGATGAAAATATAATGAAAGGACTGATAACAAGAAGGGGAGAAGAGGGAGTGATTGACTTTGCTCCTTTTTTTTTTTTTTTAATGAAGTATGAGGCAAGGTCCTCAGCTAGAAACTCAAAGAAAGGGATGGTATAAGAAACTAGAGAAGAAAAGGTTTAGGACAGCTGTAAATAGTAAGATAGAGAATCAATTAGGGAGAAACATAATGATTGCCTTGCTTCAGTGAGGGCCCAGTTAATATTAGATAACATATATTTGTAATGGATCCAATCAATATGGTTTCTTGATTTTACCCAAGTCTCCTCAATAGCATGCAGGTAAAAAGAAAGAAGGCATATATAATGGCAGTCACTCAGGGTTGGCTTCTGGAAAGTAGTGGTAGTCTGACAAGGATAGTATAGTGGATAGTATTGAATTGAATTGGTTTATCAAGAGGTTAAGATTAGGAATGGTGGTAGAGGAGAACATAGCCAGAACAAGAGTGAGGGCCTTGGAGAATACTGGGAGTGAGATAGGGATGGGGTTGGAGGTATTTTGGAGGCCATGATATGAAAGAAGAATAAATTTAGGAGTTAAAAAGGCATAAACAAGGATGGAATGATAAAATGTTATGAACAGATAATAGAATTTCAGAGTTCTTGAACACCGATGTAGAATATTTCAGTAATGGCAAGGTCAGGTGTATTAATATCCTATGAGGAAAATGGAAGAAGAATTGAGAAGTAGATTATGGGAGTTAAGTAGTCTGAAAAAACTGGGGAATTAGTATATATGAGGAAGTATCAACATGTATGTTGAATTCTCCTAGTATGAGGCCAGGAGTTCTGCTGGGAAGGAAGGACGAAAACTAGGCACTGAACTTATTCAGAAAGCAGTAAGAACACCTTGAAGGAAGGGGAAAGTAGGGGTATGAAGCATGTAAACAGGTTAAAAATGAATATTAATAAATGTTTAAAAAAAAAAGAACACCTTGAAGGTTGGTAGATGGCCACCTACCATCAAGATCTGGCCATCAAGATCTTGATTGAGTGATAAATTTGGATAAGAGCGAGTCTCTAATGAGAAGAGGTTTCTGAATGATAGTAGTTGTGATAGAAGAGCCTTCCAGTGGAAAATGGTGGGTAAGGAGTATCCCCCATTGAGATCACTCAGAGATTTTTTCCCACACTGGAAAGAATGACTAAGGATGCAGTGTCATCCAGGGGGAGCCAGGTCTCAGTGACTGTGAGAAGATAAAAAGAACCATGAGGAAGAAATCTGAAATGAAAGGAAATTAGTTAATTATAAAAGCAGAGTTCCAGAGGGCACTGTAGGAGGGCTGGGCAGATATGGAATGAGACATTAGAAGGGATGGGAATGAGGGAGCAGCCAACAGGAGTTAGAGAAGAGGGCTTGTTCTTAGGCTGTCAGAGGCTTTGAAGTCTTTAGGATGGGGAAACTAAATGGAGTATGCTAAACGTTGGGGAATGATTCCAGGGAGGGTTTTAGTGAACTGGAGGAGTTCTGTTGTTAAGTTGGGAGATTAGAAGATTAAAAGTTTCTACCCTGGTCTTCAAGGTCAACAGTTGTGTCCCTCCATATCTGGAAGCCCAAACAAAAGCAGGGATTGATGGTAGTTTGTCCCAGGGCCAGAGGAACCAATTTTTAAAAAATGCAGAGAACTCACCGTGCCCAGCAGACAGAGGCTAGTCAGTTTAAAGTCAAATATCCCTATAACCTCAGAAGGTCCCGAGGGCACCTCTAGAGTAGAGTTTAATAACTGAGGTTCATAATAATGACCCTGAGTCATCAAGAAAAGACTCAACCGTGCTCAGCCTACTCTGTTGGAGAAGGCAGTGAAGGGTATGTAATCTATGTCAGCAAGATTCCTAATTAAAATGATTAAATTTAAAAGTTTGAATGCTCAAGGAACAAACCTTCAGCTCTTTAGAAAACTCACTTATCTAGGAGTACAAGGACTCACTGATAAAATAGAGAACACGTCAGAAGAAGATTCGTTCCATGAAACGATGTTGAGTCTGAAGAAGGGAAGACTTAGCTAAGGGGAATGGGATAGCCCTTACAAGTACTGGCTGCTGACTCTTATAGAGCAGGGATTTGACTTGTTCTTCTTGGCCCCAGTGGGTGGAAGTTATAGAGAAGGATATTTAATTTTAATGTAAGGAAATCTCTCCAATAGTTAGAAGTACCCACAAAGGAAATGGGCTGTCTTGGAGGTTGGTAGGATCTCCTAACAGAGGAGGCTCTTAAGGAGAGAATAAATACCAACTCTGGGGCATGGCTGCAGAGGGGATTTTCAAATAGGGATGGGTTAGATCAGATCTCTGAGGCCCCTTCCAAATAATATTCTCTAATTATCACTCTTTCCCAGGGCTTCAAGAGATGGAGATTTTATAGCATTTGATATCCACGGTTTCTTTTTTAGGGGGAGGAGAATCATGTTTCCCAACTTAGAACCATTTCAGTGTGAAATATTATGATACTCTTTCCTCAGGAAGCAAGTGAAAATTTTACCACTGTTGTTAGTGTAGCGTGTGCTTGTTTGACTCTTGTCTTGTCTACTAGTAGGAAGGTGTAGAGGAAAGAGTACTTGACTTGGGGTCAGGAAAACCTGGGTTCAAATCCTACCTCTTGTACTTAAAAGTTACATGACCCTTGCCAAGCCCCCTAGCTTCTTAGGATTTCAGTTTCTATATCTCTAAAATGGGGATAATCATTGTAAAGTCTGAGGAGATTGAACAATATCTTACTTTTGTTCTCCCCTGGGAAAGGAATAATCCATTCCCTGAGATTTGGTTGGCTTGGATTATTAACGTAACTTCCTCATCTCTTGAGTAGAAAACAATCAGGAGGGGCTGGAGGGCTACTCAATGCTTAGCTGATAGATCTTGAAAAAGTTCTCAATGCCTATTTAAAAAAATATATTCTTCTGTGGTAGCTAAGGAGATTTTGCTTTTGTGGCTAAGGAAATCTCCTTTTCTTAAATGATGAATAGCCTATGATTCTCTCATTTTGGTACCATATCATGCCTAAACTACCAAGAGTCAGTCCCAGTCTCTGCCTTATGGGATAATGGTGGGGCAGTGTAGATCCATGGAAAGAGGACTGGATTTGTGAGTCAGAGAACCTGAGTTCAAACTCAGTTCTCCCACTTATTATTAGCATGACTATGAATAAGTTATTTCACCTCTGTGGGTCTCAGTTTCCTCCCCTGTAAAATGAAGGGTTGGTTATGTAAGAATAAGGCAAACTCTGACATTTTGGAAAATTGCCACGGAATGTTGGGGGTGAAGAAGAGCCGAAGTGACCATTGGAATGGCAGAGACTTCTGGGAGAGGGAAACCCAACCAGGGGTCTTTCAGGGTTTGGAGTTGGAGAGAAAGGTCGTGAATTTGGGCTCTGAGATCCCCTGAAGGGGCCATTGGGGCCAAGGGCAGTTGTGACTACATCTTGTCTTCCTGACATTCACTTATATCACCAACAGTGCTTCACTGAGTTTAGGGTTACTGGACTTCCTTTGGGGAGCTGTTCCCTGAACCCCACTTGCCTTGAGCTTTGCCCAGCTATATCTCACCTAGACTTATAGCAAATATAGCTTATAGGAAATAATTCTTATGGGGTTTGGGCAGGAGAAGCCCTGATTGAGGGACATGTTGGCTCACCTTCAGGATCTGAGGCTTGGTGGGTACTTGCCAGAGTGAGGGAACCTGACTTAGGGATACCTGTACCCCCTTTCTGCTGGTACCCTACCTTCATCCCCATTGCCCTTCTTGTTCCTGATTAAATACTGAAAGACTTCAAGTTCAGATTCTATTGAAGGGAGACTTACTAGGGATGGTGTGGAGTAGCACTAACAGGCTGATCTCCATTTTGAGCCTGATCTGCTGTGAGCAAGGAGAGGTTTCTGTGTTCCCCAACTTATTCCATCACTGAATCCGGGTATCATTCACTTCTCCTAGAGGGAATACCATTCTTCCAACCCCTCAACAGTGGCACATTCTTCCCAGATTCCCCTTTCCCCAAAGGGGATACCATTTTAGTCTCTCAGTAATAGGGGTGGCTGTGAGGGAGGAGGGGATTACCACCTTTTACCTCCTTGTTCTCCACTGCATCCCAAACCAAACCTCCTAAACACCCCCATTACAGTTAGAACTTCAATTTCTCTCTGTCTTTCCATTTCTGCCTTTCTCTTCTCACTATCTCTCTTCTCTGTCTATTTCCATATTTCTCTCTTCTCTCTGTCTTTCTGTCTCTGTCTGTCTGTCTCTTTCCGTCCCTCCTTCCCTCTTCTCCCATCTACCAAAATGATCATTCTTTCCCAATCTTCTTATTTTCTTCCTGCTTTTACTGAGCAGCCATTCTCTGAGGTAGAACTCATTTGGTGTCTTCCATTGTTGTTCAGACAGTTTCCCCCATGTCTGATTTTTGTGACCCTCATTTGGAATTTTCTTGGCAAAGATACTGGAGTAATATGCCATTTCCTTCTTGGGCTTATTTTACAGATGAGGAAATTGAGGCAAACAGGATTAAGTAAGTAACTTGCCCAAGGACACACAGCTAGTAAGTATCTGAGACCAGTTTTGAACTCATCTTCCTGACTCTAGACCCAGTGCTCTATCCACCCTGCCACCTACCTGTCCATTCTTCATCCAGGACCTGATTAACTTGATCTTTTCTCTTTCTCTGCTGTCAGGGAGCTATCATAATAGCATTCAGATCTCTTCAGTTCCTTTCAAATCCCCATCTGGGGAAAGAGAATCTCCCTTTCCTTCTCTCTGTATCCTTGGTCAACCATAGTCCAGTTTGTCTGCTGTGAAATTCATGCAAGAGCCCTATTCTTAAACTCTCCTTATCTATGTTGCTTTGGCCAAATCATTGCACCTGAGCCTCAGTTTCCTCATCAGCAAAAAAGATAATAAGAGTTGCTTTATTTACCCTACAGAATTATTGTAAGGAAAGTCATTTGGAAACCATAAAATACCATATAGAAATGACCTATTATTGCTAGATTCCATGGAAATACTCAGTAATGGAAAATGTGTTACTTTTCGAACTATATTTATTCTCTTCTGCTATGTTTTGTTTTTTAAACACAGTGACCCTGAGGACATTGGGGTAGAATTCATATTAGGAAGCAACTCTCCACCCCCCACTTCCCTTTATGATCACAGGCGTATTTTTCAGACACGTGGACACCCTGGAGGGAAAGATGAGGCTGAAAAAATTCCTGTTGGGCATTTATGTTAGGATTACACCACCCAGAATCTAACCCCAGCCAAAGATGCTGATTCTTTTAGTCAACAAACATTTGTAGGTGACTTGTAGACTGACTGGACTATGTTAAATGAAATATATGGCAATGGACTCTCGCATTGAATATATTTCTTTTTGGATTTTCATAGATTTCTTTTTTTTTTTTTTAAAGAAATAGAAATATAAATGCAAGACCGTTACAACAAATAGACTCACAGCACAGATCTCTGCATAACAGGAATATTTCCAATCCCCAGCTAATGGCCCAGTTAATTCATTAAAAACAATAACAGCATACCTTTCATCTTAGAATCAATATAAAGTATTGGCTCCAAGGTGAAAGAATAGTAAGGGCTAGACAATGGGGGTTAACTGACATGCCCAGGATCACACAGCTAGGAAGTGTCTGATATTAGATTTGAACCCAGGACCTCCTGCTCTGTGCTTGACTCTCAGTCTACTGAGTCATCTAGCTACCTCTAGTTGATTCATTTTTTTAATTAGCTCAAAGCAAGAAAAATTATTAATTTTCCGCTACATGTCAGACAATGGGCAAAGTGCCAGGAATACAAATCATTCTTACCTTTCAGTTGCTTACATTCTGCTGAAATAATGTTTTATGGATGGCGTTTGTTTTTTGCATTGAATTCTGCCACCCTACCCCTCAACTTCCCATTCTGGAATTGAACTTTTCTCTCTCTGTAATAAAGAAAAAGAGCCAAACAAAAACAACCAGTAGAATGTCTAGCTCTGACAATGCATATGACAGCTTGCCCCTGCTCTCCAGACTTCTCTAGAGGGTGGAGAAGAGGGAGGAATATTTTAGTATTTGATCTCTGGAATTCTAATTGACCCAATAATGAATAATTATAATTACTCAGTCTGGACCCTTATTTCAGACAATATTCTGAGCTTTAGACATGGTTACTCTCAGGGGGCAGTTCAATGGATTGAGAGCCAGGCCTAGAGACTTAAGGTCCTGGGTTCAAATCTGGTCTCAGACACTTCCTAGCTGTGTGACCCTGGGCAAGTCACTTAACCCCCATTGCCTAGATCTTACCACTTTTCTGCCTTGGAACCAATACACCATGTTGCTTCTAAGGTGTAAGGTAAGTGTTAAAAAACAATGGTTACTCTGGAAGTTTATCCCACTGAAATATGGGCCAGGTAAGTCAGGGAGGGGAAGAATCTGCAGACTGAAAGAATAACAGACCATAATTTGGGAGTAGTAGTGTAACAATAATGAGAGCCAGTAACCAATGTTTGACCAAAGGGAAGAGAGAGAGAGAATCTATATGGTGAGTCTCTCTTCCAGCTCTCCCTTGGGCCCAAATATACACTGGGAGACTTTCAGGGGGTGTCACCCTGAAACTGGGTGACCTGGATGATCATGCCACCCCACAGGAGTTGGGAGCCAGGCTTCCCTATAAGAGGAGGTATGTGGTACCCCAATCCAATCCTGAATAAGGACGGGGTTCACCCAAACTTCCCCCCAATTAGTTAAATTCACAGTGGGTGGTCCGGCTTCAAGATGGAGGCACCCAGTCCAAGCTGTGGTTCCCCTCTCCCTTGTAGTCTCTCAGGCACTCTGGAACACTATCTGACTGATGAATGGCTTTTATTATTTGCAATTCAGGGAATGGGGAAAGGTGTGAAGGGCAGAGGGATTTTGGGGTGCCCTCTTCACTATTCCTATGGGGTCTGCCACTTAGGTGGGAAACCCAATGGTTCTCACTTCTAAGCTTCTCCCCTTGCCTCTTCTCCTTCTTCTTCTGTTTCTATTTCTATTTCTTTTCCTATAATTGTAAGTTTTGACTGAAAGGGGGTCTCTCAGCAAGGTTGGGTAATGGGAAGAGACTAAGAGATTGCTCCCAAAATGGAGTCCAAAAACTTAGCTGACTCGATGACTGAATTCTTGATGGTTGAGATGTGATGAATGGCTTTGACCAGGGAATCAGGATTTCAGTTTCCAAAGAAAGATACTCAAGAAGCCCTCAGGACTGGATCCGAGCTGGGATGTCCTCCTCCTCTCTCCTCCCAGTCCTCTGCCTGAAGACCTCTCCTCCTCTCCTCTCCCGGAGAAATACCCAGAATTCTCTCTGGTCTCAACTGTCACCAACTGTCAGCAACTCCTTCTCCGGCTCCTTTTGTCCCATCCCCCTTGCACAAATCCCATTCTTACAGTATCCTGTTTTTTGTGGTGGGACTTTTTCCAAAAGTCTCACTTAATTCATGAATCACTATTTCCTATTTCTATCTTATGTTCCCCCTCCCTTCAAAATAATAAATCCGTATCTTGTCTTATCACCGTACTAATTATCTATCTATTCCTATTCTTAGACAGGTTTTGGAGAGGTTGGTAGGGAGATAAGGGTTACAATTTATATAACAATATTTACAGGGTATAAAACAATTTTGTAACATAAAAAGTTTTCCATTGAACACAATGTCTAAGTTTACAGTGTAACAATTTTCTTATCGTTAAACTTTTCTGTTATTATTTAACCCATCCATGATTTTTATAGATTTTTAACTTATTTCTACTTTTAATGTATAAGTCTATCAAGTAATGCAATACAACTATCTTACTATTCCTAGCTGTTATCAAATTATGTTTAAACTACTTATGTTTTAAATACATTAGTTTTTATATTAAGAATCTATTTTAGCATGTTAATATTCTTAGTTATCTATCCAACAAGACATATATTTTATTTTTATGCTTTCCCTGCACTAGCTCGCTAAAAATTTTTGAACTTCCCTAGTCCTTTCTGCACTTTCCCTATGTCTAATGTCCAAATTATCTGCTAAATTGTTAGTATGCTACAGTATCTATATGGTTATGGACTATTATTTACAATTCTACTTTACTTTTCCAACTTATGTTACAGTAGGAATGAATGATCTCAGCAATAAAGTACGATGATCAGCTCTGAATGAATTAATATCATCAGCAATGCAAGGATCCAAGGGACTCATGGTGAAAAAGCCTATCTACCACCACAGAAGAAAATGACAGAACCCTGGTACAGATGGAAGCATACTGCTCTTCACTTTATTTCTTGCATGAATTTTTTTCTAGCATAATCAATATGTGTCTTCTTCCACAATATGATGAACATGGAAATACAGATTGTATGATAACACATGTACAATCTATATCATATTCCCTGCTGTCTTGGGCAGGAGTGAGAGGATGAGAGAGAACATGAATCTCAAAATGACAGGAAATGATTATTAAAAATTGTATCAATGTGTAATTTTTTTTAATTTTCAAAAAAGGAATAAATGATGACCCTTTAGAGTGGGCATTCCCCAAACCATGGATGTTCACTCTTATCTTCCTTGATATGTCATTGTCATTATCTATGGATTATTATCTATTATAGATTATTAGATATTATTTTTACATGGATAACTTTCACATTTCTACTTCCAGCCCTAGTTTTACTCCTGACCTTCAGTGTTACATCCCTATTTGCCTGCTAGCCATTAGCATCTGGACCTCTACTCCAGTCTCCAAAATAGAACACCATCTTTTCTCTTGAACCTTTTTCTTCAAATTTCCCTGTATCATATCATCTTCTTTTCTTGGTCCAACTCTTTTATGCTTTTCTATTGGTCTTCTTTAAGTACATTTTCATTCATTTTATTTACTGATTTTAAAGTCTCTTCCTCTTCCCCTTCAGATTCTCCATCTATTGTGCTCATTCTGGATCTACTCTGTCTCCTCTCATATCCCTACAAGGTGACTCCTTTAAAATTTAATGAATATCAAAGAATTCTATATGAACTCTTCCAGGTGGAAACAAAATGCCACCCCTCTGGATCTCAAAGTAGATTAGAGGAAAGAAGGCCAAAGGGTGATAGCAGTAAACCAGGAAAATGATTCTCTTGGGGCCTAAGATCTCTTGGCTGAGTTGAATGAAACCCTTACCTTCCATTATCTTTTCTTTTTATATATTCATATACTTATATATGAAAAGAAAAAAATATATAATTATCCATTACATGTAATAACAATTTTCCACACAAGTTTTCCTAAGTTACATGATTGAACTTATCTCCCTCCCTCCTTCCCTTCTCCCTCCTGGTGCTGGCAGATGGTTCAGTCTGAGTTATACAGATATTATTAGGCAAAACATGTTTCCATATTATTCATTTTTGTAAGAGAATAATGTTAGAAAATCCAAACCCCAAAACATAAACCATTGAACACAAATATAGTCATTCCTCACTATATCATGGTGGCTCTACTGTATCAGATTTAAAAAAAAAATCTAATTCTGTATCACAGAGTTACACTTATCAAAGCACACTATTAGCTGATACAATGAAAGGTGACCAACCACAGAACTGTGTTCTATATCCTGGGTACTGATTGGCTCAATGTTTATAAGAATGTGGGAAAGGTTAATAAGGGTTTGGAAAAGGTTTATAGGAGAGCGGGAAGGGTTTATAAAGCCTTAATATATATATATATATAAATAATAAAATAAATATAATGTTGCTACTTTGTAGATTTTCACCTATCATGGGTTTCTCTGGAACATAACTTCCAGGATGAGGGATCACTGTAATTGAAATAAATAATTGAAAAATCAGATACTTTCATCTGCATTCTGACTCCAACACTTCTTTCTCTGGATGTGGAGAGCATTCTTTGTCATAAGTACCTCAGAATTGTCCTGGATCATTTACCTTCCATCTTAGAATCAACACTGTGTATTGGTTCCAAGGAAGAAGAGTGATAAGGATTAGGCAATGGAGTGACTTGTCCAGAGTCACAAAGCTAGGAAGAGTTTGAGGCCAGATTTGAGCCCAGGATCTCCTGTTTCTAGGCCTGGCTCTCAATCCACTCAGCCACCTCACTGTCCTCGTCCTCCTACTTGTTGTCCTTCTTCTCCTTC
>NC_058135.1:118734501-118775277 GCF_016433145.1 Gracilinanus agilis | reverse complement strand
TCTTCTTCTTCTTCTTCTTCTTCTTCTTCTTCTTCTTCTTCTTCTTCTTCTTCTTCTTCTTCTTCTTCTTCTTCTTCTTCCTCTTCCTCCTCCTCCTCCTCCTCCTCCTCCTCCTCCTCCTCCTCCTCTTCCTTCTCCATTTCCTCCTTTTCCTTCTCCATTTCCTCCTCCTCCTTTTCTTTTCCTTCACTAGTGTATTGAAACATTGGAGGGCAATGGATCTTGGGTATTGATGAAATCAGATTTTTTTTTCCTGAGCAGAAAAGTCAACAATTCTATAACACATTGAATATTTCTGTATGTGAACACCAAAAGTGGTATCTTAATCTGAAAATAGACTTGATGAAGTAGGGAGGTGAGACTGAACAGTTAATTAGTGGAAGTTCTCCCCCTTTGCCAAAAAAAAAAAAAAAAAAAAAAAAAAAAAACAGCTGAGAAGTGTCACATTGCAAATAGACCAGAGGAGAAAGTTTTCTTTACCTTCCTAGGAAAGAAATCCAGTACTTCTTTTAATCTAAATGTAGGCACTTAAGATTCAAGACTATCAATGCCTAGGAAGAATAATGTTTTCAAGATAACTAACAATTTTGGTATCAGAGGCAGACAGCAAAAATGAGGTACAAAGCATCTCCACATCAATATTTTAAGACAAATTGTAAGGATGGGATTTGTGCAAGGGGGATGGGACAAAAGGAGCCAGAGAAGGCAGTTACTGGCAGTTGCTGACAGTTGAGACTGAGAGGATTCTGGGAGAGTCTTCAGAGAAGAGAGGGAGAGGAGAGGTCTTCCTGCAGAGAACTGGGAAGAGGGAGGAGGACAACCTATCTCGGATCCAGTCTTGAAGGTTTCCTGAGGATCTTTCTTTTGGGAATTGGAACCCTGATTCCCAGATCAAAGCCATTCCGTCGCATCTCACTCATCAAGACTTCAACCATCGAATCAGTTAAGTTTGGACTCCATTTTCGGAGCGATCTCTTACTCTTCTTCAGCCATTCCCAACCTTGTTGAGAGACTCTTTTCAGTCAAATTTACAATTATAGAAAAGGATAGAAATATAAAATAGAAACAGAAACGGAAGTGAAGAGGTCACCCCAAAATCCCTCTGCCCTTCACCCTTTCCCCCATTCCCTGATTTGCAAATAATAAAAAGCCATCCAACAGTCAGATAGCATTCCAGTGTGCCTGAGAGACAACGAGGAAGAGGGGAACCACAGCTTGGTCTGGTTACCTCCATCTTGAAGCTGGACCACCGCTGTGAATTTAACTGATTGGGGGAAGGTCTGTGTGAACCCCATCCTTATTCAGAATTGGATTGGGGTACCACATACCTCTTCTTATAGGGAAGCCCAGCCCCTAACTCGTATGGGGTAGCACGACCAGCCAGGTCACCCAGTTTCAGGGTGACACCTGCTTAAAGTCTCCCAGTGTATATTCAGCCCCAGAGGGAGAGCTGGAAGAGAGACTCACCATACAGACTTTATCTCCCTTCTATGAAACATCCCTAACTGTCCTTTTTATTCTTACAAAATTCAATTGTGGAGAGGCAGGGTAAGACCAGGAAGAATAGGAGGTCTTCTGAAATGTGTCTGCCTGGTTAGCTTGCCATTTTTTAAAAAAATTGCCCCCCTTCCCCATAGTTTCATGATTCATGTTGTCTCTCTTCCCTCCCCACCCTCCTGGAGATGACAAGCAATTCCACTAGGTTATACATGTATTATCACTCAAAACTTATTTCCATATTATTCATTTTTGTAATAGGGTAATCTTTTAAAACCAAAACCCAAATCATATACCAAATAAACAAGTGATAAATCATATGTTTTTTGCTGCATTTCTACTCCCACAGTTCTTTCTCTCAATGTGGATAGCATTCTTTCTCATAAGTCCCTCAGAATCATCCTGGATCATTGCATTGTTTTTAGTAGCAAAATCAATTACATTTTATCATCCCAATGATGTTTCTGTTACTGTGTACAGTGTTCTCCTGGTTCTGTTTATTTCAATCCACATCAGTTCATGTGGGTCTTTTCAGTTCTTATAGGAATCAAGCAGTTCATCATTCCTTATAGCACAATAGTATTCCATCACCATCATATACCATAATTTGTTCAGTCATGAACAACTCCTCTTTTTCCAATTCTTTGTCACCACAAAAAGCTCAGCTATAAATATTTTTGTACAGACAGGTCTATCCCCACTTTTTAATCTCTTTGGGGGTACAAACCTAGTAGTGATATTGCTGGATCAAAAATGCATTCTTTTAATAAGCTTCCCATTTTGAGCAATAATTCTTGCTTTTTAGGCATTGAGAGGCAACAAAGAGAGAGGATAAGAGCCAGAGAGACCTTAGTTCAAGCCTCATATTGGCCACTTTAAACATACTAGCCAACTCTCCAAGCCTATAAATTGTAGAGAAAGTGCTAAAATATATTGGTAGAGAAAGTTCCTTACCAGAAACTCACTCTCCTGATGAAGTCAGAGTTTTGGATAAAAGCAAAAAACAAACCAAAAAAAAGTCAGTTGTTTCTATGCTGCTAAAGGCGACCAAATGATATCAACCCCCTCTAAATGTTGGTGTCTTGGACAAAGCCCTAGTCATCCCATCCTAGTTATAACTCTGGTGTTCCTACTCCACGAAGAATAATTTTTTCAAAATCTCCGTTGTTGGAATTCTTTGAAAAACAAATAATAAAATCCCTAATGCTTAAAAAAAAAACCAACAACTAGTTGGAAGTACACATCTGAATATGTTGACCACTGAAATAATGAAAGGTTAATGTGAAGATTTTGGTCCCTTAAATGTGGAGGAATTGCTCCTTGGCATGGAAGCTTTCTGGGTAATTTTAATCCTAAGTCTCTACATTGCACCACAGGTATGTGAAGAAGCTGCCAATGATCTGTTGATTGGGGTTAGTGCATCAGTCTTTATCAGCAATTAAGCCTAGAGCTGAGCCATTTAGGGATTACAATAAACCAACCATCAGCTCTTTTCTATTAGTCTCAAAGACAACCTCCTAAGAGATTGGAGAAATGGCACACAAGTTTAGAGAATGAGACATAGATATGGCATGATAGCATGGCTCAAAGCTTGCCTGTGTAGGGAGACAGAGCAGGAAAAAGAGAGTGGGAGAAGGGAAGGGAGTGGCCAGGCTAGAATTTGAGCAGGAGATCTCTTCTACAAAGAAGCCTTTATAGAACTCAGAGAAGGCGAGGTAATCAGCCTAGGTTATCTCAGGTTCCATCAGAGTTGTGGCAGGAGGCAGGCCCATTCAGGACTGTGACTCAGGCCCTGATGACAAGAGATATGGGGTCCGGAGTAGTAATTGCATTGTCCACTTCTCTCTGTTGGGTTGGAACCTGCAATGAGAGGGCAATGGAAGCTTTCCTCTCTATAGAGGGAAAAAAACCAACAGACATCCCTTTTTACAAAGTAGTTCCATGCTGACAACTTTGGAATTGGGGGTGGTGGTAGATTAGTCTCTTCTTTTTTTGTATTGTAGAGATGGGTTGTGAAATATTGTCTCTATGAGTCATTGTTCTCACATCCTGTTTCTCAATTTACAATCCTTCCAAAGGCCCTCACTATGAAAAATCTGTTTAACAAACAAAAATTATCCTCTTAGGACCACTTTAACAAGGTTTAGACCATATTATCTCCTTTGTTTAAAGTCAGATAATTATTTGATCTCTGGGATCATAATTGGTTCTGATAATTCATAATGACAATGACTGAGCCCCGGCCCATTTATTTCAGACACTTTGGGCAGCTTTCTAGAGCCTTTCCTGATTCACCTACCTACTAGGGCTCTCCCTCCACAAATTGCTTTGTATTCTTGTACCAGAGAAAATTGATGGAGCCTTGAGTACAAATTGATGTATAATTTTCCCATTTTCTTTATTTTTCTTGCTTTTTTGTGACCTGGCTAACATAGAAATGTTTTTCGTGGCTTCACATGTATAATTGATATCAAATTGCTTGCCTTCTCAGTGGCTGGAGTAGGGGATAAGAGGGATGGAGAGAATTTGGAACTGAAAATGAAAAAATAAAAGAAATAATTTTTTAAGAGTTGGAGTTTAGGAGTAGTTTGGCTTTTCCTTTTTTTTTCCCTCACATAAACTGGATTAGGATTATGTAGCTAGGTAACACAATGGATAGAATGCCAGGCTTCGAGTCAGGAAGACTCTTCAGTTCAAATCTGGTGTCAGGCACTTACTAGTTGTATGTCCTTGGGCAAGTCACTTAATCCTGTTGGTTTCAGTTCCTCATTTGTAAAATGAGCTGGAGAAAGACATGGCAAACCATTCTAGTATCTTTCCCAGGAAAACCCCAAATGGGGTCAACAAGAATCAGATATATCTTAAATGACTGAACAAAGAAATGTGAGGGGGATTTTTTATGTTCAAAGATATTTTGTTTTCCCAACTACATGCAATAATAATTTTCAGCATACATTTTCCAAAATTATAAGATCCAAATTGTCTCCTTCCTCCCCTTCCCTCCCCCCACTCAGAGATAGCAAGGAATTTGATCTGGGCTATACATGTATTGTCATGGAAAACATACTTCCATATTGGTCACTGTTGTAAGAGCACACTCATCCCAAACCAAAATATCAAAATAAAATCACAGATAAACTAATGTGAAAGAGGGTATGCTTTGATCTGCATCTGACTCCAACAGTTCTTTCTCTGGAGGTAGATACCATTCCCCATCATAAGTCCTTCAGAATTGTCCTGGATCACTGTATTGCTGAGAATAGCTAAGTCTTTCACTGTTAATCATCCCACAATATTGCTGTTACTATGTACAATGTTTTCTTGGTTCTGCTTATTTCACTTTGCATCAGTTCATGTGGGGCTTTCCAGCTTTTTCTGAAATCATCCTGTTCATCATTCCTCATAACACAATAGTATCCCATCACCATCATATACCACAATTTGTTCATCCATTCCTCAATTGATGGACATCCTCTCAATTTCCAATTCTTTGCCATCATAAAAAGAGTTGCTTTAAATATTTTTGTACAAATGGCTCCTTTTTTAAAAAAAATTATCTCTTTGGGATACAGACCCAGTAGTGGCATCACTGGATCAAAAGACAGTTTTTTTTTACCCTTTGGGCATATGAACAAAGAAATTTGAATGAGATTTAGAAAGTTCCTACCAAGGAGTCCTATGTCCCTGTTCTGGGCACCAGATTTTTAGGAAAGGCATCCATAAGTAGGGGAGCATGCCATGATCATAAAAAGTCTAAAGATCATGCCACATAACAGTGTGGAAGGATGTTTAGCATCAAGAAGAAAAGCTTCAAAGGGGTTTATAATAACTGTCTCCAGGTATCTGAAGAGACATTATATGGGAGAGGGATTCAACTTGTCCTACTTGGTCTCACTCTTGGCCAAGAGCAGAAGTCATTGGTGAAAAGCCGCTAAGCCTATAGATTCTATGTGAGGAAATCCTCAAAAACTGTCCAAGTGTGGAATTGGTTCCCTCAAGAAGGAATGGGTTCCTTCTTAGTAGAAGTCTTCAAGCAGAGACCTCTATTGACCCCTTGGCCAGAAATATTGTAGAGAGGTATGTAGCAATCCAGGTATACATTAATTGTGATATTATTTTAAGAAGTATTCAAAAACTTAACTCTTATACTGCTAATGATTGATCCCTGCAATCTTGAGTCAAATTGAATGTTGACCTTGCCAAATGCCTAGCCCTTCCCTAAGGCTACACCCCAGAAGAGAGTCAGTTATCTCAGTCTCCTTACTTTTCCTTCAATGATCAATTAACATAGGCATCAAACATTAGTAGATGCCTTAGGCCATATCCATCCTGGATCCTGATCTTAGATCTTATTGTTTTAGGTTTTGACAGTTTGCATTTTATGATGATTACCTCATAATGTTAATGTATCAGGCCACCAGCCTCCCCCCTTCCCCCCATACTGTTGTAACCCCAATAAAAGTGACAAGATATCAGTTGGCAAGGGAGCTCTCAACCATCAGAGCTCCTAACCATGAAGCTCTTGACCATCAGAGCTTACTCGCTGTCTGTCTACCTTATGCCAAAACTTTCTGTGTCTGTGTATCTTTATTCTCGCCTTATGTTCTCTTTCCATTAATCCTTAACCCGTAACCCATTTTCACTCAGTCCTTGGTTCCCCTTTCTAAGTGTCCAACCCACTAGGAATCTCCGTGAAGCTGCTGGATGGCTTCATCTGGCGCCCAATGTGGGGCTCGAACCCAGGACCCTGAGATTAAGAGTCTCTTGCATTTGCTCAGCTCCAAGTTAGACTAGATAAGAGGAAGAAAAGAAGGAAGAAATCATACCTACAAGTGCCTACCACTGGCTAAGTGTTTTAAAAACATTTGGTTCTTGGGAGTGTCTAATGACTCAGTAGACTGAAAGCCAGAAGGTCCTGGGTTCAAATCTGGTCTCAGCCATTTCCTATCTGTGTGACCCTGGGCAAATCACTTAACCCCAATTACCTAACCCTTCCACTCTTCTGCCTTGGAGCCAATATTTAGCATCAATTCCAAGACAGAAAGTAAGAGTTTAAAAAAATTTTTTTTTCATTCTTTCAACAATACTGAGAGGTAGGTGCTATTATTATTCCCATGTCACAGTTGAGAAAACTTGAGGCAAACAGAGGTGAAGTGACTTGCCCAGGGTCACACAGCTCATAGCTATTAAATCTTTATGACTCCAGACCCAATGCTCTCTTTACCCCTTTACTTAGCTGCCTAATTGTTCTTTTCACTATACCATAGAATGAAGAACTCCAGGTGTGGAACATTGCATATTCTGTCAAACAGCATGCCAACTAATTTTGCTTAACTTTTTTTTCTTTGTTAAATTGGTGGTTTCAGTGGGGTAGGGAATAAATTGAGGAATGAGCTGGCCCACCTAGAAAGAACAAAAGACATTAATAAATCTTTTAAAAATAATTTTAGAAAAAGAAGACTTAACTCTAAGCAGATAAAATATTGGAGAAAAGATTATGTGTTACTATGCGTGTGTCTGTATATATTTGTGTTAGAGAGGTAAGAGGTCCTGAGTTTCTGACTTAATGTTCTTTGTAATTAATTATATTGTTACCAAGAATAATTTTTCTGGAAAGCCTACCAGAATCTTGCTAACTATACAACAAGGGATCAAAGACTTTTAGTTAATAACACCCAAGATATCACTGAATTCTACTGTAATGACTCTTTCGAGTGTCTCAATCACCTAGCTCATTGAAAGATTTGATAGAGAGTGCTTTTTATCTAACCTGCTAATAGAAGCTCTCCCTCTCTGTGGGCAGTAGAAAAATAGGGTTGTGTGTAAAAGACAAGCCTGGCAAAACACCTTAGTGTGATTATGGATGTCTGTGTTTACTCATAGCAGTCTATGAGGCAGCCTAAGGCTGCTAAAGCCATTCTTCGATGGATCTTGCCAAGGTTATACAACAAAGAAATGTTGTTTGACACATAGAAAGTGTAAGTTATTGGACCAGATGGTTTCTGAAGTCCCTTCTCAATCTGATATTCAGTGATTCCATTACACAAGAACAAATGTGTCCCAGTGGAGCTGAATGGAGGAGAAGTGCTTTTCTAAGTGTAACCTGAGACTCAGGATCTCTCAAACTGGACTTATACATGTCAGATCAGATCCTGAGAAATGATCCAAGAAGTGGATTTCTTCTTTTAATTTGTTACATTCTAACCAGGAATTTATTTTGGTGAAATATCCAAATACAGTACCTAGGTTTCAAGCAGGATCCCATACAAGTTTTCAAAGTAACAAATGCATGTGTATACAGATCAACTATCCTGAAGTAACAGAAAATGTAAAAGATTCACAAGACTTCAGAACAAATGCTGAAATAAGGCACACATACTTGAGGTCTCATGAACAAGCAATTCCGTTACCACTTTCTGAATAATTCTTTTTTGTCTGAATAATTCACTATAATAGTGGAGGTAAGGAAGTTTAGGTGGTGGTAAGTTCAAAATTTTTTTCCATCCCTATGATACAGCTTTAACCTTATTACCCTTCCAGCTTAGGAGTTGGATTTTCTTATTTCTCTAAGTGGTGTATTGTTCAAGACCTCTTGGTCCAAAAAAATCTCTCTTTTTTGGCTACGAGGGTAAATTAGAGGATCATACTGCTTAAGAAAATCAGAATCCTCCTTCTACTACTCAGGAGTTTGAGGTTTAAAAACACTATCCATGAATACTCTTTCAGGCGATGTGGACATGTACATATCTTCTTCCACATTCTTCTGTAAGAAACTGATTCATTGCCTCAATTGCTGTCACCATTTTTTTTAAACCCTTACCTTCCGTCTTGGAGTCAATACTCTGTATTGATTCCAAGGCAGAAGAGCAATAAGGGCTAGGCAATGGGGGTTAAGTCACTTGCCCAGGGTCACACAGCTGGGAAGTGTCTGAGGTCAAATTTGAATCTGGGACTTCCTGTCTCTAGGCCTGGCTCTCAATCCACTGAGCTACCCAGCTGCCCCAACTGCTGTCATCTTAGTTGAGAAAATGCACTTGTTAGAACTTTACTCTTCACTTAGTAAAATGTGAGTGAGCAAAAGGTTCCAGAGAGGGAAAGACCAAGGCATGTGCATAGGCTGTTCTTCTCCCTCCCCAGAAAGCCTATCCCTCCTCTGATACCCTCTTATTTGATTTTGGTCAGAAAAATAAAGAGGAAAAGGCAAAAAGATTGAGAGCAGCCTGTTACTTTTTTCTGGTGATTCCCCAAGCAAAAGTCTATCTCCCCCAGAATCCCAGCCATTCATCTTGGGGGCTACCATACTTCCTAGAAACCAGTAACTTATCTTCACAAAATTTGCCAACACTCCATAAGTGAAGACTGTAATGCAAGATTGCTAGCAAAAGCCTTTTGCTTCTGCAATTTCAAACTGTCACAACCTGGCAGTTAGAGGTTTTAGCATCTTCAGAAAGTCAGTTGGAGTCTGAGGCTATAAATAGGGCTAAAGTTTCAACTGACAGGGCTTTTGCCTTCTGGCTTTTGCTTTGCCTGGGGGTTTTTGCTTTTTGGGCTTTGGCTTAGCCTGTTGGCTTCGGCTTTTCAGTTTGGTTTTGGCCTTTTGGCTTCGGCATTGGTCTGTGCTTATTTTGTCTTGGGGAAATTTGGACCTATCTGATTTCTCTGGACCTCTCCCTGATCTCTCCATTTACATCCCTGCTATTTCACTTGAATTTCCCTTTGGGCCCTGGGAGGAAGGGTGGGCTTGGTGATTGGACATTTTGGGTTTAGTTTCTGCAAGCAAGTAGGGCATCCTAAAACAAGTTACCCCTAATTTAGTGATTTGATAAGTACTTTAAGTCAAAGGCAGTCAAACCTTCTCCTATGACCCATCCCCCAACAGCAGCCTTCTCCCTAGTAGCAGTTAGAAAACCTAAAACCTCTTTCCCTCTGATTAACCTGACATTAATAAATCCCCTTTGTTACCTACTCAAAGCCTCTGGTGAATCATTGTATTGAAAATTAAAACAAGGGCTGAAGAGGGAAGGAATTATTTCTTTTATTTCTTGAGGGAACCGCAGGCCATGGTTTCACTGGTAAGGAGGAGACCTTTTGTCTCCTCCCTCAAAGGACTTTAGAAATTAACAAGAGAATCCCCCAGCCTTGATATAAACATTTCTGACTGGCCCAAATTCCTCTGGTACCTTAGAAGTACCTTCCCTGCTTGAAGGGTTCAGCCTATCTCCCCCAGTATCCTCTGTCTCTAGCCTCAGTGAATAAGCCTATTTAAGCTGCCCTCCTGTATACTCCCTGTCATTCCCCTACCTTCCTATATACCACCTCATTCATCCCTTCCATACACTCAGTTATCTCCTTCATTCCCCTTCCAAATCACCTCATCACCTTTATCCCTCCTTTAACCAAGATTACCTACTTCTTTATAACAAGACATTCTTACATGTCCCTCCTCTATAGGGCCAGAAGTAGTTAATCCAATTGACCAAGTGGAGTTATACAAGTAGTTGTGTCACCTTTCTGTTAGCTGACGGGCATTAGGTTGAAGGAAGGGATTTGATTTTATTTTATTTTTTAGGGGGAGAATGAATACAGTTTCATTTTGACCTCTCTGAAACTTCCATGTATACCTGTCTCATCTATCAAAAAGTAGAATTCTGCCTTCTACTTAATCATACAAGTAAGTGTGTGCTTGGTACATAGGGTTAATGGGAAATGCCTCCAGCTTTTTTGGCTCCAATATATTACACCATTCCATACAGCTCTTAAATGGTGAAGTGGAGAATCACTGGCAATGATTTTTGTTTCAGTAATGTCTCCTAGATTAACCTTTACCTTTATCTTAAGTAATTTGTAGATAAAGGTAAGGGTACAGGTGTACCTTTCCCTAAAGTGCTTCTGAAATTAAAAGTTTTAAAGATGTTAAATATGACCATGCTTTTGAAACAAAGAGTAAAAACATCCTAAAGAATATTTTATTTGAATCCTTCCCAATTGAGTTCAGCAAATGGCAATATAGACTTAACCTCTGAGCCACTGGCCCTATACAAGGCTTCCTGGTCTCTCTCTTCAGGTAATGATTTGTAATTGGGGGCTGTCATCTAGTGTATCTAAATTGCCTCCAAAATAGGAGGTGTTTTCTTATTTCCCTTGGCTTCTTGGGAAAAGCATCTTCCAAGAAAAAAAGATGTCTGACTGCTACCCCCACGATGTCCACAATGGTAAAGTTTCTAAGTATCCAGGAAAAAACCATGATTTTAAGGAAATTTTTAGAATTGATGTTTTTAGAATTTTAGATTAAAAATTTTAAGTTTAATTAAAATTGTAAATTTTAAATTAAATTTTAGAACTAATGTTTTTAGAAACATTAAGAAAATGTTCAATTAAACAGTGCATCCAACTAGTCCAAAGAATACGAAACTGGTGATTATTTTCCACATTTGGAATTATACTCTAGGGGATCAGATGCAAGGCTCTCAGTTTTTCCAGTATCTGGGCAATTAGCCATTGGAAATATTTAAAGATTAATTCAGAATTGAAGCAGAAGAAGACAGGCCTCAACTTTGTTGCCTTGAGGCAAAATGAGCTTTTTTTTTTTAATGGAACAGAACTGAAAAAACAGGCCTCGGAGGCCCAGGAAAAAGCATCTCTGCCCTAAGTAGGTATTCCAAGAAACCTTTCCCTTTTATTAGAGTAGCCCACTGGGAAGGCAGCCTGAGTTGATCTTAAGTCACTTGTGATGTCACTGAATAACACATCTTCTTACTCTAAGCATCCTGCATATTTTCATTGTGCTTGACATAGCTTCTCTCTATAGCAAAAGAGTCAATTCACTAAAATCACATAATTAGATTATAAGACAGAAGGTAAAGTAAAGGATAGGCAATTGGGGTTAAGTGACTTGCTCAGGGTCATACAGCTAGGAAGAATCTGAGATCAAATTTGAACCTAGAACTACTGAGCCACATAGCTGCCCCATACAATATAGGATCCAGAAAACCCTTACCATGGGGGGCTATGTGGATAGAGAGCCAGATCTGGAGATGAAAGGTCCTGATTTCAAATATAACTTTAGATACTTCTTAGCTGTGTGACCTTGGACAAGTCATTTAACCCCCATTGCTTAGCACCCATACCTGAACAAGAATTCATTCTAGAATTTATTTAAATCTTCAGTGGTTCCCTCTTTTCAAAGCTCTCTATCAAATTTGCTTTTCATCTTTCTAGTCTTATTATTTCATATGACTTCCCTTTATATACCCTCTCTTGAGATCAAACTGATCCACTGGCCATTCCTGTTATAGAATATTGTCTCACACATAGCCATGCCTTTGTACTGATGGTCCTCCATAATTAGAATGTTCTCTTGTCTGTCCGCAGCATCTTAGAATTCCAAGCTGCCTTCAAAACAGAGCTCAGGTGTCACCTACAGAAAGCCTGCTCTAATCACCCACATTATGGGTTCTTTTTCAAACTTGAAATTAGTTTACTAATTTGGATCTCAAAATTTTAGAAAATGAATGTTCAAAATTGTTATTATATACAATTGAAAAAAAATTAAAAAACAACTGCTTGATCACCAAATGGAGGTGGGGAGTGGAGCTGAATGCTGTTTTGTTTTCTTTGTTATCAAAATTGTATTTTATTGATATTCTGTTTTTTATCTTGTTCTCCCTTCCCAGGGACTCTCCCACCATCCATATTCAATAGAATTCTTCCTAAGCAATACCACTAAACCAAACAGATCAACACACTAGCCATGGGCGTAGAACAAGGAATGCCTTATTCCATACTTATCATTACCTTCCACCTCCTGACAAATAGAGAGAGACATGTCAGTCATCCTCTAACCATGTTATTGAAACAAAGGTGCCACTTGACTTGAGAACTCTTGCCTACCTTGTCGTAAAGGAGAGAGATTTGGCTGGAGATGTCTAATAAAAGGATAAGTAGACCCTTCCCTGCTGACAGAACAATTCCCCACTAAGGGTCCTGAGACTGATCCTTCAGACAAGCCTAGACAATTACATTCCAGGACTTATGTCAAAGACTTATCTTCTATTTCAAAAGTGAATACTATGGAAATAGGTTCTGAGTGATAATACATGTATAACCCACTGGAATTGCTTGTCAACTCCAAGAGGGGGTAAGGAAGAGGGAACGGAGAGATCATGCATGAATCATGGAATCACAGAAAAATATTTTTTAAATAAAAATTATATTAAAAGTAAAAAAAAGACATCTTCGTGGGTGAAAGGTCGGGGCTGAAGTAGTAAAGATGGAAGTTATTGCTAGATGCAGTAGCAAAGCCATCCATCTGAGTTCATTATACAAAAACTATTGACTTTGGGTTTGTCTCCAGTTCAGTCCCTTCAGCTAGCAATGGATGGGAGTCTGTGGCTTAGCTGTCTGAATGACCCAGTCAGCTCCTGATAGATAGGATTCTTATAACAGAAGGCAATGTAACTGGGAAGCCCAGGAGGATACTAGTGGCCAGTGTCATTGTCAGACTGGGGGAATATGGACATGAGAGACTTGGGACATTATATATAGTGCTGGTCTGTGCCCAGTTGACTGATAAAAATTCTTTGATGGAGCTTTTCCATCTTGCAAAAAATATCAGTTATTCTCACCCAGAAATCTTTGGAGCCAAAGGAGTCAGCATGGGGTGGGGAGGGGAATGGAGTACAACTCAGACCTACACATTGTATGGTGTGCAGGGAGTAATGACAATTATTCAAATATAACTGAAGCCCCCAAATCCAGTATTTCTTCTACCAGCAGATGAAGCAGGAAACTTAAGGTAGAAATCATTCAATTAAGCCAAAATAACAAAGTAAATAACAAGGGAAAATCAAGTAGAGAAATCATTAAACAATCCCTTTCCATGCAAGCATACAATCTCCCACTGACTTCTTTGCCAGTGGGAGAGAAAACACTTCCTGGGCAGCTAAGTCTCCTGCTTTAGAAAGGGTCACATCAACTGTTAGAAGTGCATTCAAATCACTATCTCCTGGCAACCAGCTTGCCTTAATATTGTTCCATTCCACTTCCACTCTGGAGTCCGTTAGCTGCTGAGGCTCTTGTTTAACCTGTTATCTTCTATGACATATTTTTCCTCTGGCAGGGATGTTATTACCCTTTTTGTGAGACTGTCTAAGACCAAAATGACTGAGGACTCAATAACATATTTTCGTCTCTTTTGTTAGTCAGGTCTACCACCCCTGACTGACACTTGGTTGTTTGTGAAGAGTTTTTCTATTTAATTCATCCCTCCTGCCTCCAAACTAGAAGTGCCCCAGTTTTCACTCCTAGGTCAATTAGAGCAAATGAAGTCCTTTCAGTTCCCACAATCTCCTGGAAGCCAGTGCCTGGGCTATGCAAATTTTCTTAAAACTTCATAATTCATCAAGAAGGCACTTAGCAACTTTAGCTAGAGAGAGGCAAAACTGGTGGCTTTTGTCTAGCATTCCCCACAGCAGCTAAAGCTTTTTGCCCCTTTATTAATTTTTTTTGCAATTTAAAATTAAAATATAGTCTTTATTTAAAAAAACAAAAACCTTACCTTCCATTTTAAAATCAATACTATGGATTGGTTCTAAGACAAAAGAGCAATAAGGGCTAGACAATAGGAGTTAAGTGACTTGCTCAGGGTCACACAGATAAGAAGTATTTGAGGCCAGAGTTGAACCCAGAACCTCCTGTTTCTAGGCCACCCAGCTACTCCCTATATATTCTTTAAATAATATTTCATTTTTCCACAATTACATATAAAAAATGTCAACATTCCCTTTTTACAAAAATTTTGAGTTCCAAATTCTCTCCTTCCTTCCCTCCCCACTCCCTCAGAAAGTAGGCAGTGGAATATAGATTTAATATACAAAGCCATGTAAAACATTTTTTCATTCTAGTTATATATTTGTATAATTTTATTATTTATTTTCAATTACATGTAGAAACAATTTTTGCCAATTGTGTTCTCATTCTAGAGTTTAGATTTTCTCCTTCCCTCTCTTCTCCCCACCCCAGGCAGTAAATAGTCTGAAATAGATTATACCAGTGCTTTCATATAATTCATGTTTCCATATTGCTCATGCCATGACAGAAGGCACATATCACACATACAATAAGAACTCCTGAAGGAAATCTAGTGGAAGATGGCATGCTTTGATTTGCACATAGACTCCAACAAAAGTTCCTTCTTTGGCTGTGGGTGGCATTTTCATCATGAATCTCTTGTGGTTAGCTTGGAAACTTGTTTTGCTAATAATAATTTAGTCCTTCGCAGTTGATCATTATATGATATTTTTGTTACTGTATACATCATTCTCCTGGTTCTGCTCATTTCACTTTGCATTAGTTCATATATGACATCTTTGTATTATTTTTAAAATTATTTGAGACAATGAATCACGTTAGAGATTCGGTACCCCTATCTCTTATGGTTTTGAATAAATGGGGAGTTTTTGATTCTGTGTTAATACAAACTATACAGGGATTCTCATTTCTTCTTCATTCAATACTTCCTGGCTGATGATGACAAACTCAAAGATAGGAAATTAAATACTTTTATTTGTGAATTTTGGATAAGTATAATCAACAAATAACAGACTTCCTTCAAGGATAAGTAGTTCTTTATTGTCTTGATCTCTATCAAATGAAGCTTCGCCCTCACCTCCCCTTTTTTTAAAAGCAAACAAAGCTAAGTGACTTGCCCAGGGTCACACAGCTAGGAAGCGTCTGATGCCAGATTTGAACTCAGGGAGATGACAAATGAAGCTTTTTTAATTGTTGTACTGAGTATAGTCAAGGACTTAAGTTTTCCATTATAGTCAGTTGATTTTGGATTTATGATTCTTAATGCCCAGGGCCACAACTTCATGGACCTTGAATATTTACTGGGGCTCTTCAGTCTCACACATTAGTTCTATTAATTTCTTGTTCTCCATCCATCCCCTTCCCCACAAAATTTCATAGGATTTAGAGCAGTAAGGGAGCTTTGAAGTCATCAACTCCAACTCCATCATTTTTCAAAGAAGTTAAATGCCTTATCCAGGGTCCTATAACTTTTTTGAGGTAGAATTGAACTCAGCTCTTCCTGATGCTGAAGGTGCTGTCGTCTATGTTAAATATTTTTAAAAGCTTGTAGGTTTCTCGATGAAGCTTCACCAGTCATAGCCGCAGCGTTGGTAGAGCCTAAACTGTATCATTCTTTTTTTTTTAAAACCCTTACCTTCCGTCTTGGAGTCAATACTGTGTATTGGCTCCAAGGCAGAAGAATGGTAAGGGCTAGGCAATGGGGGTCAAGTGACTTGCCCAGGGTCACACAGCTGGGAAGTGTCTGAGGCCAGGTTTGAACCCAGGACCTCCCGTCTCTAGGCCTGGTTCTCAATCCACTGAGCTACTCAGCTGCCCCCTAAACTGTATCATTTTTGAATGCCTAAGAAAAAAAATTCATAATGGCCCCCCTCGCTCTTTGTTATTGAAAAATAATTAGCTTTCCTACTCCCTTCTGAAATATAGGGGATTTTCGAAAGGTATTTGTGTCTAGTGAAAAGAAAAGGTAAGAACTACATGTTTCCTGCATGAGTAATTAACTCATCTCAAACTGAGTTCTCAGCAAATAGAATAGGCATTCCCTCAAATTTAGAGTTGTTAGATGAAATGACCATGGAATACAAATTCAGAATTATTCCTATCCAAGTAGTCTTGAATTGTTGTTGTTCAGTTGTTTACAGTTGTACCTGTCTCTTCATGATCTCTTGAGGGTTTTTTTGTTTGTTTGTTTTTTGGCAAAGATAGTGATTTGCCATTTCCTTTTCTAATTTATTTTACAGATGAGGAAACTCAGTCAAACATGGTCAAATGACTTGCCCAGGGTCACACAGCTAGTAAGTATCTGAAGCCAGATTTGAACTCAAGATGATGAAACTTTCTGACTCCATATGCTGTGCTTGATCTGCCACCTTCCTGCTCCAGGGCTGGATAATTGTCTCTAAAACATCTTGAATTGAATTAGCAGAACTTCCAATTATGCAGAGGGAAGGAAGGAACTTTTTCCCTTTACAACAGGGGGGTCTTCTGTTGTGGACCCCTTTGGCAGTCTGGTGAAGCCTATAGACCCTGCCTCAGAATAATGTTTTTAAATAATGGAAGGAAATACAAAATTTTAGAGGTTATCAACAATTCTTTCTCCCCATTCAATAGAGTGCTGGTAAATGCTTAACAATCAGCTCTCTGATTAGAAATGTGCACAGGACACACTTTAACATTTAACCTGAAAAAAAAGAAAGAAAAAGAAAAAAAGAAAAGAAAATTTAACCTGGACTATTAACATTTTCTTTATTGCTTTCTCTAGTCTAGACAATCAGCCAAACCATCTGCTAATTTCTGAGGTGTAAATGTTCACACTGAAAAATTAACAATCAGGTCTTGCAAGCCTCTGGCTCCAGCACACCCCTCTACCCCATTCTAAAACCTTTGCACATAATGTTACCTTATCCACCTATGGTTACTGGGATTTGTTCTTCTGAACATGGAACCCAACACAATGGACTTTTACTAAGCTTAACTTTCATCCCATTTGGGAAAAAAAAAAAAAGTAAGAACTATATCATCACTGTTCTAACAAGCCAAAATACCTATCCACTTGCTATCTCTTAGTTCAAAGTTATGAATGTGACTTGGGCTGCCAACATCTCCTTCAGCCTTGAAAGGCCAGTGGATGGAATCTGAGTACCCGAAGGCAGATCCCGCCTTGTCTGTACTTCTGGGTGAAGGTGATGAGAATTTCACTGTTCTGGATAGTGAAGCCAACCTTAAACATCTTCAGGCCAATCCGTTTCAGTTGTAAAATGTAATTTGCTCCATTAGGAGTGGAGAGTTAAAGATTTAAACAGGTAATTGCAGAACTTGACTACAAAAAGATCCATCTGTATCTTGACGCCATCATTTACACAACATTTGATATTTTATTGAACCTACCAGCAAAAGCATCTAATTAGGATAGTTCTTCTGCAGGACCCTCATCCCTCTCCGTCTCTTCCATTGCTCTTGGACAATTTACCTCTTCTCATTCTGAAATATTTCCAGTATGTTGTGTACAAAGCTCCTAAGTGGAAGGGCTGGAAATGAAGAGGTTGAAACAGAACAATGGAAGATGGAAGGGCAAAGTGATATCTTGTCCTAGGAGAATGGGACTTTGCCTCCAGGGTGGGGGTCTTGAGGAGAGGGCATAGTTTCTTTCTTCTATGACAGAGCCTTTTTCTCCCAGGACAGGCCTTCTGCCCTGAATGCCCAATTGGGGAGAAGATTGGGTTCTCTATGAGATGGGCTACATCTTCTCCTGGCACCAACTACCTAATTTTTTTTTTCAATTTTTAATTTAATGTATTTATTTAGAATATTTTCCCATGGTGACACGATTCATATTTTTTCCCTTCCCTCCTCCTTCCCCATTCCTGGAGCCAATGAACAATTCCACTGGGTTTTACATGCGTCATTGTTCAAAACCTATTTCCATATTATTACTAATTGCAATAGAGTGATCATTTAAAGTCAACATCCCTAATCACATCCCCATCAAACCATGTGATCAATTATATATTTTTCTCCTGGGTTTCTACTTCCACTATTCTTTCTCTGGATGGGGATAGTATTCTTTCTCATAAGTCCCTCAGAATTGTCCTGGGTCATTGCATTGCTGCAGCTAGTTAGGTTTTAAGAACATTCCGTGTACTGCCTCTCCCCTCCTCCCACTGAATTTTTTCCAGGAAAATTGTTAGTGAGGTCCTCTTTCAGACAAAGGGCGCACTGAGTAAATGAGTCCTTTGGTATAATGAATCTGATTTTATCTAAGTAAGGGCTAAATTTTAGTTACTGTCTTCATAATGCAGAATTAATTTAGCTAGGCTGTGGATGGCCCCTGTGCATGTTTGGAAGTTTCAAGGACAGAATGAATGTAAACAATATGGGGAGTAGAGAGGAGAGGCGATAGGGACAGAGTTTTTGTTTGAGCCAAAACTGCTCCTTGTTGAGGTGTTTAAAACCCAGCCAAATGCTCCTAGCTGGGTGCAATCCTTGGTTACAAAGAGGGTTTGGCAGCGAGAAATGAAGAATGTTGTAACTAACAAACAACCCAGAAGCCCTTTTAACACTTTTCCTTTAAAGATGGCATTATTCAAATTGCTTTCAGAACAAGACCAGGGAGGTTCAAAAAACTCTGGGGAAATAAGAATAGCAAAGTTTTGCTTTAATTTTCTGGAAGCACTTGAAGTTTACGTGAACTCTTCTTAACAACCAATTAATTAGTTGGCACATGTGTACGGTAAGAAATGATGAGCAGGTTAATTTTAAATAACCTTGGAAAGACCTACATGAAATGAAGAGTGAACCAAGTAGAACCGAGAGAATATAATAGAAAGCTACAGAATTAATATTTGAGGAATAACTTGTGAATGTCCTCCTCCAGAGAAAGAGCCAATAAAGAGAAAAATGAAAGACATAATTTACGTATACATTTTTTGTTGTTCAAGTGATGACTTCTTTGGTGCAAGAAAGGGAATGAGGGGGTGAGATACCTGGGAATTTTAATGTAATCAACCAACAAACAAATGAATGAAAAGAAAAAAAAATAGCTGGCACATATCTGTGAATAGAGGGCTTTAATAGACAAATTCAAGGAAGGCAAGTCCCAAGCTAAAGGGAGACTCAAAGGAAGCACCAAAGGCTAGACTATTAGCTTCCAAGTGATTTAGAGTGATCCATTCACTTCATTCCAAGTGAGTGAAAGGTCCTAACTGGGGCCATTTTGGACCATGGAAGATGAAGGCATTGGTCTGCTGAGATCTCTTCCTGCAAGCCTTTCTCTAGGCTAGAGATTCTATCTATTGAGTCTTTACACTTAATTCATGTCTGAGAAGCTTTTATTAAGCATTAATGGTGTAGTGATCTGTGCTAAACATTGTAGGAAATGCCAAGATGAAGAATCTTTATATCCTGAGGGTCCTGCAGAAGAACACTATTCCAACTAGATGCTTTTGCTGGCAGGTGCAGTAACTGTGCATTGAGATAGTCAGATTTTCTTCTACTCAAGTTCAGAAATTTTAAATTTTCAAATTTAAATTTTTAAATTTTTTAAAATTAAATAAACTGTTTAAATCTTTAACTCTCAACTCCTGATGGAACATATCCCATTTTACAACTGTCGGTTACTGGAATCCTTTCGTTCTTTTTTTTTTTTTTTTTTTTTTTAATTTTTAAACCCTTAACTTCTGTGTATTGACTTATAGGTGGAAGATTGGTAAGGGTAGGCAATGGGGGGTCAAGTGACTTGCCCAGGGTCACACAGCTGGGGAGTGTCTGAGGCTGGATTTGAACCTAGGACCTCCTGTCTCTAGGCCTGGCTCTCAATCCACTGAGCTACCCAGCTGCCCCCTGGAATCCTTTCATTCTTAAGCACTTTAGAACCCGAATTTCAGTCTTCTTCTTTCACCATAACCCCTTCCCTCATGCTCAAGAATATCATTTTTCATGTGACTATCCCTGGGAACCTTCTAGCTTCCCAGTTCATCCTCTTGCTCAGTTCCCATGGTCTACATCTTCAATCCACCATAACTACCCACAGGGATGGTCATACTCTAGCCATCACCATTACCCATAACTTTGCCAGCTCCATGATTTGAAATTCTTTTTTATGATGGAAGTTTCATACGTCTTCTAAAACTCCTAGTCATTCTCACTATATGCCCCACCCTGACCCTCATCAAGGTGTTACTCCCTGTACTTTTCATATAGAAGTTCTTTTTCTTTTCTTTTCTTTTCTTTTAACCCTCACCTTCCATCTTAGAATCAGTACTGTGTATTGGCTCCAAGGTAGAAGAATGGTAAGGGCTAGGCAATGGTGGTGAAGTGACTTGCCCAGGGTCACATAGCTGGGGAAGTGTTTGAGGCCACAGTTGAATCCAGATCTCCTATCTCTAGGTCTGGCTCTCAATCCACTGAGCTATCTAGCTTGTCCCCCAGAGGTTCTTAACATTAATTAGTTGGCACATGTGCATGGTAAGAAATGATGAAATAATTTTTTTGTGGATATCATAGACCCCTTTGGCAATTGGTGAAGTCTATAGACTCCTTCTTAAAATCATGGGGCTTTTTTTGCATTAGTTTTTGTTATCGATCTGAGAACATGCTAAATTTTAGTTAGAAGTTAGTGAAAATAAAAATATAGTTTCCCCCCCATCCCATGCTCCAAGGACCCTAGGTTTAGAACCCTTGTTCTAGTCCATTATTTCTATTTCTCCTTTCACAGTTTTGACCTATGTTAAAACAGTTCAGCTATTCACCATTCTCTATCCTGGAATCCCTTACCACTTTGTCCTATCACTATTCACATCTGCCACATCCCATACACAGATTGTCTTTACTAACTACCTGTTCCAGTCCTACTCTTATGATTCAGATTATAAATAGCAATGCTGACCGAATGCACTAGAAATATATGTTACTTGATCTCAGCTGGATCCTCATCGCGGTACATCAGCCTTATAATTCTTCTCTCTCTCTATCAGACTCCCAATAATGCTTTTTCTAAACCTCTTTTGTCCTCAAACACTCTCTCTTTCCTCTCTCTCAGCAGAGGACTTCATCTTTTACTTTACTGATGAGGCCATCTTGAGCTCCTTCTTACTCTCTATCCCATACTCCAAAACCCTTCTACAGAATTCTCCATTCTTTCCCACTTGCTCCAATTTCTGGCTAAGAGGAAATCCAAGACCAACCTCTTCTATTTAAGCCCACGTTTTCATTCCCTCTTGTGCCCTTCAATTATTCCCTCCTTTGCTCTCACCTTAAGTATCTCTCTCTTTACTATCTCCTTTCCAACTGCCTGTACATTCCCAGGTTTCCTCCATTCTTAAGATGTCTTCACCTGGCCATGCTATAACCTCAAGCTATCTCTACAGTATATCTTTCACTCCTCTTTCTGTTCATTCCCTTTAGATCAGGCCCCCATTGCCCTTTGCCTTTATTTTGTCAGTAGCGTCCTAACACTTCTCCCTGCTTTTAAACTCTCCCCTCTCTAGGTCATCCTTTGTGTAATTGCCAACATGATCTCCCTAAAGCACAGATGTGCTGCCCCAAAATATCCCAAGGCTCTCTTTTGCCTCTGGAATAAAATTTAAACTCCTCAGCCTGGTATTTTAGACCCTCTATACTCTAACTAACCTTTCCAGATATTTCCTCATATCCCCTTTCATACATTCTAAATGTCAGCCAGTGGGAGATATAATATAGATTAAAGTGATCTGGCAACTTACTGAATATGACGAGTACACAAGCATTTTTTACCCACAGATAATTTATCTTCACCACTTTTTTTCTTTCCTAGTTCTTCCAGCCCAATAGAGCACTCATTGTAAAGACAGATTGCCCTGAATCTTGCTCTTAAAGAGCACAGGATGGCCAGACCATGTGGCTGTCTGTTTCCTGACAAGGCAGGAAGTCTGTTAGGAAAAGGATACAATTGGGGTTTGTGAAAGATCTGACCTTCTCTCTTAGACTTAGTGATCCTTCCCAGCTTCCCAAAGAATTTAGTTCTTCTTTGGAATTGATCCAGGGAAACTTACTCTTGACTTTCCTTCTTTGCTAATTTCCAAATTTCTCTGATGTCTAAACTCCCAACACAGAATCTTCTGCCTTTCTTGGTCCCTGAAACTACTTGACTCTCTGGGTTCAGAGCTCTGTATGTAATAGTAGTGGTAGTAGCAGCAGCAATACTGTTGGCAGTGGTGTTAGTAGTAGTGGTACTTTTGATAGAGGAAAAAGAGGAGAAAAAAGGAGGAGAACAAGGAGGAGGAACAGGAGAAGGAGGAAAAGAAGGAGGAGGACAAGGAGGAAGAGCAGGACAAGGAGAAGGAGGAGGAGAAGGAGGAGAAGGAGAAGGAGGAGAAGGAGAAGGAGGAGAAGGAGAAGAAGGAGGAGAAGAAGGAGGAGAAGAAGGAGGAGAAGAAGGAGGAGAAGAAGGAGAAGGAGAAGAAGAAGAATCTTCTTAAATTTTAAGGGTTGTAATGTACTTTACATTTTTATTTAATTTGAGCCCCATGGCAACCCCATTGAATTAGTATTCCTATTTTACAAATAAGGAAACTGAAGCCTGAAGAGGCTAATGAACTTTCCCAAGTTCTCCCAGATCCTAAGTGTTGAAGGTGTAATTGGTATTTGGGTCTTCCTGACTTCAATCAAGTAGAAGACTTTAAGTCAGTCCTCCGCACCATCCTCAAAAAATCTGGCATCTTTTATGACTTCCCAAAGTCTTACCTTACAACCTGCTGATTTGATATTCACATACATGAGGCTCTACCTCAAGCTTCCAGCTCATTTTCAATCATTCAGGAGGCCCTTAAGTTGACTGTGAACTTTTGAGTCTTAATATGCATTCTTATCCACAGAGGATGGATAATGTAGTACAGTGGAAAGATAGTTGTGTGTAAGTCAGAGGACTGGGATTGAATGCTGACACTACCTGTGTGATTTTGGAAAAATGTTGTTCGGTTGTTGTGAGTCTTCCTGATTCCAAGTGCAGCATTCTAACCACTGTACCACCTAGCTGCACTTTGAAAAGGTAGTCACCTAATTAACTTACCTGGGACTTAATTTCCTCATCTGAAAAATGAAAGAATTGGAGTATGTGGCCTCTGAGGCTTCAAGTCCTAGTTCTATGATTTTCAATATTTCTCTTAGCATCAAGGAAGGAAAGGATTGAAAAGACCTTCTATGGCCAGAGTTTTTCCCCAATACTTCAAAAACTCAATCTATCACCACAGGATGGGTGGTATGAATTTGCCTGGGCATCCCCCCCGCCTCTTCTCCCCCTCACCTTCTCTGGTTGCTGTGGCTGTTGAGAGAAGCTGAGCCCCATCTGGGAGTTGCTAACTCAGATTAAAAGCTGAGTTTTTGAAAATAATAGTTTATTTTTCCCTAATAACATGTAAAAATAATTTTGAACATTCTTTAAAAAAAGTTGAGTTCCAAATTCTCCTCCATCCTTCATCCCTCCCTCCTATCCCTTCCCCCTCCTTGAGACAATTAAATGATTCAAAACATATGCCTATCTGCTTTGGCAGAGAGTTTTTCCTCACCAGGATTTTCCTATGCCAGTGAAATGATAAACCCATTCAATAGACTTGTGTTTATGATTCCTTTGTATATATTTTATAAAGAGACATACACATATGTATATATTATATATACAGTAGAATAGATCTCTCTAGATAGACATAAATGTATAATCATATGTGTATGTCGAATATATACAAGAGAGTCAGACACATGTATATATACTGTGTGTGATATATATTTATATATACTGTAAATATAAGAAGCATCAGACATAAGCATGTGTATTTATATTCTATTTAGAGAGAAATTGCAATATAATTTATCACAGTTCACTGTTTAGAAACTTCTGGCAATTTAGACATCCCCCTGGGAGGGCAGTACTTATTAAATCTATAGTCATTCCACAATTATTTCCCTGACTATTCATAGCTTCATATCAAAACTTATGGTGAACTGAGCCAGAACTGGAGATATTTATGTCCTGAGCAATCGCATATACTGGGCTTGGAGCACCCCAGTTTGGTAGCATCCTATTTTAATTAATTATTTTTGGTAAGGAGGTGCTAAACAATGTTGCTTCTAAGTTGCCGGTGTAGTTTAAGTGTATCAGCTCCCTCTAAATTTGTTGCCCCGGGGGGGAAAAGACCCAGTCACCATGCCCTAGTTACATTAATGGATAAAACTTTTATTTGTTTTGAGCATCTTCAGCTCTTAACAAGAAAGGGTTTGGGTCTAACAAGTAAAAGATCGCCCCAGGGAAAGGGCATGGCTGGGAACTTAGTGGGTGGCAATGACTTCTAACTGCAATCTGAGGTTTACAATACTTTATAGCTTCTATCTAAAAAAAAAAAAGTCACTGTTTTGTTTTGTTTTTTTTTCTCCTTTTGCAGAGATGAATTTCAGTTAGGGAATGTGCCTAGTTGGAGTCATGAAGCAATGGCTAGACTTACACCTATGACCAGTATGGGATAGTGGACCTGGCACTTGGTTTGGAGTCAAAAGATCTGAGCCCAAGCCTTACCCCCCAACACTTCCTAGTCACTCGATCTTGAGTGAATGACTTACTCACTTGGAGCCTCAGTGTCCTTAGTTGTAAAATAGGGACAATAACAACAACAATTATTATTATTATATATTTTTAAAAACCCTTATCTTCCATCTTGGAGTCAATAGTGAGTATTGGCTCCAAGGCAGAAGAGTGGTAAGGGTAGGCAATGGGGGTCAAATGACTTGCCCAGGGTCACACAGCTGGGAAGTGTCTGAGGCCAGATTTGAACCTAGGACCTCCCGTCTCTGGGTCTGACTCTCAATCCACTGAGCCACCCAGCTGCCTCCTAAATGTGTTTCTTTTAGACAGCATATAGTGAGATTCAGATTTTTAATTCACAACTGCTATCATCTTCCATTTCATAGGTGTGCTCATCCTGTTCACTTTCAGTTATGATTACTAACTGCATTTTCTTCCATCTTATTTCCCCCCATTTATCCTTGCCTCCCTCTATTTTCAGCCTTTCTCTCTTCGCAATGTACATCTTTTGTATTTCCTTTTTGGTCCATACATCGTGCCTCTTGCCCCTAACCCCTTCCCCGCTACTCCCATCCTTACCCCATTGCCATATAGAATTTCTGAGAGTACAGAATTCCATTTTTGTTTTTGTATTCTTAGCATTTAGCACAGTGCCTGGTATTTAGGAGTCAAAGAGACAGAGAAAATGAAGAGAGGATCCATTTTTTAGTTTATGTTGAGATAACTTTTTCTTTCCGTATAAAGCTTTTCTTTGTCCCTTACCTCTATCTCTGCTCCCAGTAATTTGAGAAATCATTCCATTTACAAATACTCAATCTTGAGGGTTTAGGGCATACAGTTATCATATAAAGCAAAGATGCAGTTGACTGTGGGAAAGGACATTGGCTGTCCTTTTCAGATAACTAGAATAATATGTCTGAAGATGAATCTTAGGTGGGTGTATGGATGAGGTGTGTCTATAACATAAGAGGGAAGATTTTCCCCTGTGGCTTGCGAAACCAGTCTCATTAGCTTATACTCACACCCCCCTGTGTTTACACTCTATCAATCTTTCTTTCTTTTTAAGAGTCATTCTATTTGATCACTAGCTTCTAGGTTGCCCCCACCCTGGAAGTAGGCGGACAGTTGGCAGAAGCTGCAGTATCAGATGAAGGCAGAGGGAAGGGGATGTGAGCTCTGACCATTCCACACCTAAACAGGGCTGCTAGTCTGACCCCAGAGACAAATGGGGAGTGGTAGAGCAGAAAAGAGAACACTAGGCAGGCAAGTCTCTACAGATGCCCAAGCTCAGGGGATATGGAAAGGCATTCCACCCAAGGACTAAGCTTTTGACAGAAATTTTGGCTAAGTTGGGGTGGGATAAGTTTTGCATGTATCTGAATATATGTGTATAAGTATAGTGAATATGTCCAGGCATTCTATTGAGTCTTTATTGCTGGATGGCCTGGGACTTGGCTTGTAAAAGTTGTGGTTATAGCTCTGTGTGCGCAGATCTGCTTTTCAGGGAAGTCCACTTTTGTTGCTGTAGGTCAGTGCAGGTAGAGCAGCTAACCTGCTCCTGGGCCTCAGTGAACAAAACACAGCTGCTTCCTTCAAAATCAACTTTCTCTCCCTAGCTCCTGGGTGCTTAGCACAGTGCTTGGCACATAGTAGGTGCTTAATAAATGCTGATTTCCCTTCTCCTTTCTCATGTAACTAATGTGAATAGTGAAGCAAGACATTCTTGCATTGTCCTTGTCCAAAATTTTTTAATTCTTCATTCTCAGTCTAACACTTTTCTGCTAGAAAGTAAGTTGTCATTGAGCCTCTGGAATCATGATTGGTGATCGATCGGTCATTGAATTGATCAGAATCCTTTTTATAACTAAATTTCTTTTTGATTCATTAAAATCTTTCCTTCTCTTCCTCTTCCCCCATTCAGTTTAGAAAGAAATTAACCCTTGTTATAAATCTGTAGTCAACCAAATTCTCCTCTTAGCCATGCCTCCAAAATTACGTCTCAGTTTATATTCTGAGTTGATCATCTGTCTGTTTGTCAGAAGGTGGACAACCTGCTTTATCAAGGGTCCTTTGGAATTTTGGTTGGTCAGAATTCTTGACTCCCTCAAAGTTGGTTATCTTTCCAGTGTTGCTGATATTGTTTAAATTTTTCTCTTGGTTCTGCTTACTTCATGGGGTGTCACCAAGGCTCTCATTATACACCTGAGGAAATGTAATGGGGGAGATTACATGATTCAGTTTGGTAAATAGGACCTAGGATATTGGCATCTGCTATTAAGAAATTGAACTCTTGACTCTTACCAAGACTATTTTGCATTTGAGTATCATTGTTAATATTGATAGCTCACAGCTACACCTTAAGGTTTACACCATGCTTTTGAGGTCACAAAGCCACAGGGTTTGAAGGGACCTCAGGGACCAGTTCGTCCAAACTGGACCAAAAATCAGAATATTCCTTATTTTTTTGAAACAACATTGTGAGGTAGAGGGCATAAACTATTTCAGCTTTTTTAACTCTTCCTTCTTTTTCTTTTAAAACATTTTATTAAAGTTCTTTTTGTATATCAGCTCTAATTTTCAATGTCCCTCCCCACTCCTATAGATGCCTCCTTTTTAAAAGATGAGCAGCCAATCAAAACAAAGCAACATCGGTCACTTTAGAACAGAAGCTCCTACAGGGCAAGGACTGTCTTTTGCTTCTTTCTGAATCCCTGATGCTTAGCATTATTGCCTGGCATGTAGTAGGCAGTTAATCAATGTTTATTGATCGATTGATGTCTGAAAATACATTCTTTATTGCATACCTATTATCCATCACCTCAGAGAGTTGTTGAAACATGTTCATCATCAATTCTCTGAAGTCAAGTTGGTCACCAAATACACTGGACATCTGAAATCTTTCCATGTGGTTTTTCTGTGTTATTGTGATCATTGTTTAAATTGTTGTCTTTGTTCTGGTTGCTTAGTGTGTCAGTTCAGATAAATCTTCCCAAATTTCTCTGAATTATTCTCATCCATCCATTATTTCTTGTGGTGAAATAATATTCTATTACATCTACGTACCACAATCTGTTTCCTCATTCCCCATCCATAGATACTTGCTTTCCTTCCAATATTTCACTACAACAAATAGGTGAGCCTTGATTTCTTCACCTATAAAATGAGAGGGTTCAACGAGATGATATCTGGTGTCAGCTCTAAAATTCATGACCTTATGCAATATTGTAACCTCATTTTGCATATTCTGATTATATGAATAACAGCTCGCTTTACTTGTAGATACATATCTACTATGTAGATACTTGTAGACTTGTAGATTTTTGCAATTTTGCAAAATTTGCAAAAAATACATTCCTTCCAATTGATCCTGTATATGGTTTATTTGTACGTAACTGTTTGCTTGTTTTCTCTCCCATTAGACTGGGAACTTCTTGAAGGCAGGAATTATCTTTTGCCTCTTTGTATCCCCAGCTCTTAGCCCAGTGCTTGGCATATAACAGGCACTTAACAATAATCTATAGACACTGACTAGCAACTAATTTGGGAGGCAATGCAAGTATTACTATCACCATTTGGAGGAAACCAAGGGTCTAAAAAGGTCAATTAATTTGCCAGTAGTCAAATAGTAAAAATAATAATAGTAATAACTGAGACACATAGGAGTTGTACCGTTCTCCAATTCATAAGATGAGTTCCAGCATTAGCTCTTCACTGGCTTTGTGACAATTCATTGTCAGAAGATTTCACCTGCCTTAGCCTCAGTTTCCTTATCTGTAAAATGGGGATAAAAACACCTTCCTTACTGTGGTGATTGAAGAAGATAATGTATATAAAAGTACTTTGCCAACTTTAAAGTCCTACATAACCATGAATTGTTACGGATTAGCTCCAGAGCAATGATTTCACTGGGCTGGAGAACTGTCCTCTATCAATATAGATCAATCAGCACTTTCCCTGCAATTTATAATATTAGAGAGTAGACAGAGGCATTAAAAAGTAAAGTGACTTGCCCAAGGTCACATTGCCAGTATGTGTCCAAGCTGGTACCTGAACTAAGAAGTCTTTCTTTCTTTTTTTTGGAATTGAAGAATTTTATTTAATTAATTTAGAATATTTTTCCATGGTTACATGATACATGTTCTTTCCATCCCCTCCTCCCACCATAGCCAATGAGCAATTCCACTGGATTTTACATGTATTATTGATCAAGACCTATTTCTATATTATTAATATTTGCATTAGGGTGATAGCTTAGAGTCTGCATCCCCAATCATATCCCTATCAACCCATCTGATCAAGCAGTTGTTTTTCTTCTGTGTTTCTACTTCCACAGTTCTTTCTCTGGATGTGGAGAGTAGAGTGTTCTTGCTCGTAATTCCCCCAGAAATGTCCTAGCATTACAGCTAGTAGAGAAGTTCATTAATTTGATTTTACCACAGTGTATCAGTCTCTGTGTACAATGTTCTCCTGGTTCTGCTCCTTTCACTCTGCATCAATTCCTGGAGGTCTTTCCAGTTCACATGGAATTCCTCCAGTTCATTATTCCTTTGAGCACAATAGTATTCCATCGCCAGCAGATACCGCAATTTGTTCAGCCATTCCCCAGTTGAAGGGCATCCCCTCATTTTCCAATTTTTTGCCACCAGAAAGAGAGAGGCTATAAATATTTTTGTACAAGACTTTTCCCCTATTATCTCTTTGGGGTATAAACCCAACAGTGCTAATGGCCGGATCTAAAGGCAGACAGTCTTTTAAAACCCTTTGGGAATAGTTCCAAATTGTCATCCAGAAGGGCAGGATCAATTCATAGCTCCACCAGCAATGCATTAATGTCCCAAGTTTGCCACATCCCCTCCAACATTTACTACTTTCCTTTGCTGTCATTTTAGCCAATCTGCTAGGTGTGAGGTGGTACCTCAGAGTTGTTTTGATTTGCATTTCTCTAATCATAAGAGATTTAGAACACTTTCTCATGTGCTTTTTCCCCCTTTTTTTTTTAAACCCTTAACTTCTGTGTAATGGCTCCTAGGTAGAAGAGTGGTAAGGGTAGGCAATGGGGGTCAAGTGACTTGCTCAGGGTCACATAGCTGGGAAGTGTCTGAGGCCAGATTTGAACCCAGGACCTCCGGTCTCTAGGCCTGACTCTCATTCCACTGAGCTACCCAGCTGCCACCCCCCTTCCCCACCCCAGTCTCATGCGATTATTGATAGTTTTGATTTCTTTATCTGAAAATTGCCTTTTTATGTCCCATGTCAATTTATCAATTGGGGAGTGGCTTGCTTTTTTGTACAATTGATTTAGCTCTTTATAAATCTTAGTAATTAGACCTTTGTCGGAGGTTTTTGTAATAAAGATTTTTTTCCCAATTTGTTACTTCCCTCTAAGAAGGTCTTTCTGACTCTAAATTCAGCTCTCTAGCCTTTAAACCACACTGCCTCTTATTGTTATGCTTTAAGAGGATGATGATAATATTTCTACCACTTATGGCACAGTGTTGCTGTGAGGAAAGCACTTTGTAACTCTTAAAGCAGCCACACACCCATCCCACTTCTAAGTGGTATATCCTCTGAGTTCTGATTTTGACTTTCCAATGAAAATAACAATTAGTAAGCACCTCCACACAGGCACTGACCTAATCACTGGACATACAGAAGGAAACAAAAGACAGTCTCTGTCCTCAAGGAGCTTACAGTGTAATGGCAGAGGTAGCATGCAAACAAATATCCATACAGCAAACAGTGTACAGGATAAATGAGAAAGAATAAAGAGATGGAAGGCAATGAAAAGATTCTTGTAGAAGCTGGAATTTTAGTTGGGACTTAAAGGACTTGAAGGAAGTCAATGGTCAGAACAGAAGAGTGAGAGTGTTCCAGGCACGGGAGAACCCAAGAGAAAATGCCCAGAGCAGCGGACAAAGAATCATAGGAAGATAGATTTAGAGATAAAAAATACCTCTCAGGTCATCTAATCCACCCCCCTCATTTTATAGATGAAGAATCAAATGAGACACAGAGAAGTTAAGGGATTTATCTAAAGTCACACAGAGAATCATTTAAAAATTAACTAATAGTAAAACACGAAGCATTGGGAGAGAAATATTTTTTGTTGGTCAAAGATGGAGGAGGAGTGACATTACCCCTTATCACTTTCTATAGATAGGCACTCCTGGATTCTTCCCCCTGTGTATAAAGTCAGTCCCATGTAGCATCCTCCATGCAAAAGGAGAATTTAAAATAATAAGATCTTTTCCATTAGAGGATAGCAAGGACCATATCAGCAAAGAGAATAGGTCCCAGGTCTCTCACCCCCCCCCCCAACACACACATCCCTTAAGAATAATTTCAGTTCAATATGGGTTGAGGCGGACATGATTGGGGATGTAGACCCAAAACTACCACACCAATGTAACTATCAACAGTTTGGAAATAGGTCTTGATTGATGACACATGTTAAAATCAGTGGAAATGCACACCGGCTAAGCGGGGGTGGAGAGGGGAAGTTGGGGGATGATGGGGAAAGTAAGAGCATGAATCATGTAATCAAGTTAACTTTTCTAAAAAATAAATACTAAAATAAAAATAAAAATATATGGAGGTTAAAAAAAGAATAATTTCAGTTCAGTAAGTGACTGATTTCTTGTCTGGTGTATTTTCTTAGACACTTTTCTTGTTTTCTTCCCAAACCTTAGGTTCCCCAGATTTACAAATAATCCTCAAGGAAGGGTGATTAGGAGAAAAAGAGAGATTCTTTCTTATAATGGAGCCTTCCTGTGGGGATTGTTAGGCTAGGATTATATTTATCACTAAAATGGGAGGAGGTAGGAAGATGTATTTATTTAGCTTTTTCAAAAAACCACCCAAATGACTTAAAAGGATGTAAGGTAAATATTGACCCGGCTCTTGAAATCAACTTCTGACTTAATGTTTAACCTTAGGCAATCATTACATTTCCCTGGGCCTCAGTTTCTTTAACTGAAAAATGTAGGGAATGAACTAAATACATCCCTACATTCCTTTCTAGTTCTAACATCCAATCTGACTAATCTGAAGAGATAGAAAAGAATCCCCCCACAACACACACACACACACACATACACACACACATGCGCACACATGTGCTAAGACTCTTCTTTGGCTATTCTTCTTTGCACTAAAGTAATTTTTCTATCATTAAATATTTCCTCTGGATATGTTTCAGGATATTTTTTCTTTTCTTTGGCTTCCTAACTATCTTCCTAAATTTCTAAAGAGCAACGGGATGCTCTTTATATCTTTTAGTATCATCAACAAGTATTGACTACCAACAGTGAGAGGAGGGAGGAGGGAGGATGAGAAGATACAAAGACAGTGCCCTGGCCCTTAATAAATTCTTTTTTTTTAATCTCAACCAATCAAGCATTTAAATATCCTTTGGACAAGGCAAACTAAAATTCAATCACTTTACACACTTAGGGTAGTGTTTAAAAAAGAAACAAAAAAAAACCAGGAAGCTGATACAATTTAAAGCAGGGGGAAATGAAGATTTATTTTGGTATTTTACCCTTAATAAATTCTTGTTGACTTGAATTGGCTAACAGACCACTCCATCCCAGAAGATGCTCATAGCCTCCCCAAGGAGCTAATATATGCCTCTTCAATCAATTAATCAATTAGCAAGCATTTATGAAGTAACCACTAAGTACCAGATACTGTAATACATCCAGGGACACAAAGAGGAAACAAACAAACAGCTCTTACCTTTAAGGATATTAAATTCTACAAAGGAAGCCTTTATGTGCATATATAGGCTTTTTACCCAAGTCCCAAAGCCCATTGGAATGAGACTCTCTCCTCACTGGTGACAGGAGATGCCTTGTGCCTCTGTAAGGGGAAGGGTAGAGTTGGTGGGAGCACCAAGGTCTTCTAATTCCTTCATATTCTTTGGGTTCTTCTATCTTTTCCATCTCTGAAGTTGTTAACATGGGCACTGGAAGGATGGTGATGACCTCAAGAAAAACAGGGAAATTTGGAAGAAGCAAATGGATTTGAAGGAGGAAAGCCAACAATGAGTTCTGTTTGGAGGAGTCAAGAAAGAGGGTGTAGGGCAGGATATAGATTAAGGAGTCCTCTACATAGAAGTGATCATTGAAATCATGGTCATCATAAGAGAGTATAGACAGAAAAAAGGAGAGAGCCCAGGACTAGGCTTTGAGGGTAAACCCATTCCTTGGGGATGAGATATGGTTGACAACACAGCAAAGATGATAAATATCCATGAAAACTTGTTATCTGTCTACTGAGTGCCATATCACTTTTATGGTTAGTACTTATTGCCTGCTGTAGACTACTCTATTTCTCTCTTACCAACTTGTATTCACAGTGAAAAGTATTCATTAATCACTGACTTCTTTTATTCCTTAAAAAAAAAAGTTCTTGAGACTTCTGGGGTAAGATGGCTGCAGAGTAGAAGCAGGGTGCTTAACTCTCCTAAGCAACTCATACATGATACCTCAAAAGGACACAAAAACCAAATGCAGATGAATGAAGGGGCCCCACAATAGGGCACAGCATTGAAGGTACGTGGAATCTTGGCATTTCCACGCTATAAGGGGGTGAAATAGATCTCACTATTAACTGATTATAATATAATATATTAGCTGATATAATAGCTGATTAACACCCCCACCCCCACCCCACCTACAGTCCCAGAGCCAGCGCACACAAGAGTTAGAGCAAGTGTGGGGCATTCACTAAGTTCTTGGCAGCTAAGTCCTTGGCAGCTAACTAAGTTCTTGGCAGCTAACTGGGATCACCAGGGGCTTGCTCCTGAAAGCAGTAAGACTTAAGACCCCAAGAGGCTAAAGAGCACAGACTTTGAGCATGGACCATGAGCTTGATCCTTGGGCGCAGACTGTGGAAGCAGTGCACTTAGACTTGTAAAGGAGCCTTGGGCAGAGGAGCAAACAAGCAAGCAAGGGGACCACCAGGAGGCTTGACCCTGAGAACAGCCAGATTTGAGACCCCAGAAGCCTAAAGAGAGCAGCACAAGGATAAAGCTGAGAGATGTGGCATTTGCTATGACTCAGGTAAAAACTGCTCCACAGCTCTATACAAAGAGAGCCTGCCCTCCTCTCCCAGACTTTCAACTGAGAAGGAAAAACAACATGATAATGGCAAGCAAAGCCCAAGAATAAACCAAGAGAAAAAACAAGAAGAAAGTATTAACACTCGATAACTTTTACACAGAAAAAATCCAGACAACAGAGCAAACAGCAGAGGAAGACAAACAAGGAAACACATCCAAACCTTCCCCAAAAAATGAAAATTGGTCACAAGCTCTTGAAGAGTTCAAATCTGAGATCATGAGAAAAATGGAAGAGATTTGGCAAGAAAAGTGGGAAATAGCTCAAAAGGAAATTAACAGATTAAAAGACAGAAACTCCCAGTGGAGAAAGATGTCCCCAAATCAAATGAAATGATAAGCAAATTGGAGACCCAAATTAAACAGCAGAAAACCATGAAAAACAGAATAGACCAAACTGGAAAGTAAAATCAGAAGATTATATCAGAAAACCAGTCTCTAAATACCAGAATTGGGCAAGTAGAAGCCAATGATATTGCGAGATACTATCTTGCAATGATAGTAAGAACTAATAAAGTAAAGTCAAAAGACTGACAATGAAATATCTCACTGAGAGAATGACAGATCAAGAAAACAGGTCTAGAAGAGAATTTGAGAATCATTGGTCTTCCTGAAAAAAGCAGAAATTAATAGAAATTTGGACACCATACTACAAGAAATTATTCAAGAAAACTGCCCTGATGTTCTTCAACAAGAGGGCAAAATAGACATTGAAAGGATCCATAGATCACCCTCTACACCAGGGGTCAACAACCTTTTTGGCTGTGAGAGCCATAAACACCACATTTTTAAAAATGTAATTTCATGAGAGCCGTACAGTGCTCACAGTGTGAATTCTATCAAACCTTCAAAGAACAACTAATTCCAATACTATAGAAACTATTTGACATAATAAGTAAAGAAGGAGTTCTACCATACTCTTTTTATGATACAAATATGGTACTGATCCAAAATTCAGGTAGATGAAAAACAGAGAAAGAAAACTACAGACCAATCTCCTTAATCAGCATAGATGGCATAGGCAGTAGTAATCAAAACAATATGGTACTGGTGAAGAGAGAGATGGGAGGATCAGTGGAATAGACTTGGGGTAAGTGACCTCAGCAAGATAGTCTATGATAAACCCCAAGAACCCAGCTTTTAGGACAAAAAACCCTCTATTTGACAAAAACTGCTGGGAAAATTGGAAAACAACATGGGAGACATTGGGTCTAGGTCAACATCTCACACCCTATATCAAGATAAATTCAGAATGGGTAAATGACTTAAATATAAAGAAGGAAACCTTCAGTAAATTTGGTGAGCACAGATTAGTATACTTATCAGATCTCTGGGAAAGGAAAACTTTTAAAACCAAGCAAGAGTTAGAAAAAATTAAAAATGTAAAATAAATAATTTTTATTACATTAAGCTAAAAAGGTTTTGTACAAACAAAGCCAATGCTACCAAAATTAGAAGGGAAGCAACAAATTGGGAAAAAATCTTTATAACAAAAAACTCAGACAAAGGTCTAATTACTCAAATATATAAGGAGCTAAATCAATTGTACAAAAAAATCAAGCCATTCCCCAATTGATAAATGGGCAAGGGACATGAATAGGCAGTTTTCAGATAAAGAAATCAAAACTATCAACAAACACATGAAAAAGTGTTCTAAATCTCTTATTATTAGAGAAATGCAAATCAAAACAACTCTGAGGTACCACCTCACACCTAGCAGATTAGCTAACATGAAAGCAAAGGAAAGTGGTGAATGTTGGAGGGGATGTGGCAAAATTGGGACATTAATGCATTGTTGGTGGAGTTGTGAATTGATCAAATCATTCTGGATGGCTATTTGGAACTATGCCCAAAGGGCTTTAAAAGACTATCTGCCTTTTGATCCAGCCATAGCAACTCTTGGATTATACCCCAAAGAGATAATAAGGAAAAAGATTTGTACAAAAATATTTATAGCTACGCTCTTTATGATGGCAAAAAATTGGAAAATGAGAGAATGTCCTTCAACTGGGGAATGGCCAAACAAATTGTGGTATCTATTGGTGATGGAATACTATTGTACTCAAAGGAATAAAGAACTGGAGGAATTCCATGTGAATTGAAATGGCCTCCAGGAATTGTTGCAGAGTGAAAGGAGCAGAACCAGGAGAACATTGTACACAGAGGCTGATACAATGTGGTATAATTGAACATAATGGACTTTTCTACTAGCAGCAATGTAAGGATCCAGAGCAAGGCTGAGGGATTTATGAGAAAGAAAACTAACCACATTCAGAGGAAGAACTGTGGGAGGAGAAACACAGAGGAAAAACAACTGCTTGAACACATGGGCTGATGGGGATATTATTGGGGATGTGGACACTAAACGATAACTCTAGTCCAACTATCAATAATATGGAATTAGGTCTTAATCAATGATGCATGTAAAACCCAGTGGAATTGTGCATTGGCTACGGGGAGAGGTGTGGGGAATTTTAGTGTAGAGGGAAAGAACATGAGATGTAACTATGGGAAATATTCAAAATTAAAATTAAAGTTAAAAAAGTTCTTACCTTCTGTCTATATGGACTGATTCTAAGACAGAAGAGCAATAAAAGCTAGGCAATGGGGATTAAGTGACTTGCTCAGGATCATGCAGCTAGATAGTGTCTGAGGTTAGATTTGAACCCAGGATGTTCTGTTTCTGGGCATGATTTTCAATCCACTGAGCTACCTAGCTGCCCCCAACTTTATTCCTTTTAAAAATGTTTTATTGATATTTTTTTAAATGTCATTTCCCGGGGCAGCTGGTACCTCAGTGGATTGAGAGCCAGGCCTAGAGACGGGAGATCCTAGGTTCAAATCTGGCCTCAGGCACTTCCCAACTGTGTGACCCTGGGCAAGTCACTTGACCCCCATTTCTCACCCTTACCACTCTTCTGCCTTGGAGCCAATACACAGTATTGACTCCACGAGAGAAGGTAAGGGTTTAAAAATAAATAAAATAAAATAAAATAAAATGTCATTTCTCAATGTCCCCAATAGTACTTTAAAGTCATGTTGTTTTTTCTCCAATTACATGTAAACATAATTTTTTATGTTCTTTTTTTAAATTTTGAGTTCCAAATTTTCTTCCTCCTTCCTCCCTGAGGCAGTAAGCAATCTAATATAGATTTTACTTGTTAATTTTATAAAGCATCTTCCCTATTAGTCAGTTCATGGACAAGAGCTAGAAAGATAGGAAGAAAGGAGAGAGTGAGAAAGAAAGGAAGAAAGGAAGAAAGAAAGAAAGAAAGAAAGAAAGAAAGAAAGAAAGAAAGAAAGGAAGGAAGAAAGGAAGAAAGAAAGAAAGAAAGGAAGAAAGAAAGAAGGAACAAAGGAAGAAAGATATTTTATTCTGCTTTCACACTCCATCAATTTTTTCCCTGGAGGTGGAGGACATTTTTCATCATGAGTCCTTGTGATTATCTTGGATCATTGTTTTGCCAAGAATAGGTAGGCAGCTGTCCATCAAACAATATTGCTGTTACTATGTACAATATTCTTCTGATTCTGTTAATTTCTCTTTGTATAACTTCATGTCTTTCCAGATTTTTCTGAAATCATCTTGTTTGTCATTTCTTGTAATAAATACAATAGATTCCATTACAGTCATATACCAAAACTTGTTCAATCATTCCCCAATGAATGGACACACCTTCTATTTCCAATTCTTTCCTACCATAAAAAGAGCTGCAATGAATATTTTTATACAAATAAGTCATTTTCTCTTTTTTATGTCTTTCGGATATAGATCTCATAGTGGTATTGCTAGATCAAAGGGTATGCATAGTTTTAGAGTCTTTGGGGCATAGTTCCAAATTGCTCTCCAGAATATTGGATCACAACTCCATCAATAGTGTATTAGTGTTCCAATTTTCCCATATCCTCTTCAACATTTATCATTCTCTCTTTCTGTTAAATTGGTCAATCTAATATGTATGAGGTGGTACCTAAGAGTATTTTAGTTTGCATTTCTCTAAACAAGTAATTTAGAGCATTTTTTTAAACCTAGAATCAATACTGTGTATTGGTTCTAAGGCAGAAGAGTGGTAGGGACTAAGCAGTGGGGGTTAAGTGACTTGTACAGGGTCACACAGCTAGGAAGTGTCTGAGGCCAGATTTGAACCTAGGACCTCCCATCTCTAAGACTGTTTCCAACCCACTGAGCTACCCAGTTCCCCCATAGAGCATTTTTAAAAATATGATTATTAATAGCTTTGATTTCTTTTTATAAAAACTGCCTGTTCGTATCCCTTAATCATTTAACATTTGGAGAGTGGCTTATACTTTTATAAATTTGACTCTATTCTCTATTTATCTGAGAAATGAGACTTTTATTAGAGATATTTACTGTAAACTCCCCCTAACTTTCTGCTTACCTTCTAATTTTAGTTGTACCTACTAGAATTTCATACATTTTTTTCAGATTTGCTGAAATTTGCTCCCTCTCATTCATAAAATAAAACAAAACCTTTCTTCATTGGAATATTTTTTAAATAAATTTTCTTGATATTTTGTTTCTATATTTTTAATACAAAAGACTAAAAAAAGATGGGGATGAGAGTAGAGAAGAAAGATTAACAAAACTAGTCAACACATTAAATAGGTTCATGCTGTATTTCCATGCCTGGTTCCTACCTCTATAAAGAAACAGAGTGGCTATCTTCTCTTTAGCTGTGGTCAATTTTAATTAGCCATTATAATTCTATAGCATTGTGATAATGAGATTAAATCTACCTTGGCCATTCTCAAATCTAATCACCAAAAGTGTAAACAATTCCACTTAACTCACAAGTTGGGAGGTCTGTGACCCACGTGTGCTAGAGTGAGTGATAAATCAGAATTTACTGACTGCCTCCTGGGAAGTCCTAAGAAAAGCATCTATTGTGATTAGACACGTAAACTAAGAGGAGGGCACAGGAAGTGAAGCAAAAGAAGCCCCTTTAAAAGAGAGTTCAGTGAGTTCAACTTGTCTCTTCTTGTTGGTGCCTTGGATCTGAAGGAGCTCTGCTTGTTTGTGACTGGACCTTGGACCCTGAGTCCTTGGTGAAACTGTTCTTAAATCTTTCCTTTGGAATTCCATGTGGTGGGTGTAAAGACTGAATATTCCTGAACTTCTCTTAAGGAACTTCCCTTTCAAAAGAGACTCTGTGGCTGAAGCTTTTGCTTCATTCACATCCAGGGCCCTCTGGGTCCCTGACTTTCTGGCCTTGGGCTCATGGCTGAAATTTCCTCAGCTCAGGGTTAATTAGATCTGCCTGGGTCAAACTAGGGGATTGGAGCAAATTACCTAGTATGTTAGATTACTTATCTTCTCTGTCTCTCTCATTTCCTTATTTCCTCTTCCTCTCCACATTTAAATAAACTTCCATAAAAGTCATTTTGACTTGAGGTTATTCTTTAATTGGGGATTGATAATTATTCAATTCCCTGGCGACCAAACCTTTTAATATTCACCCAATCAAAACCCCTTTTTACCCCTTAAAGCATTCGGTTTCAGTCATTCCGATATTGTTCTTTATTGTGCATATTGTGTTCTTGGTTCTGTGTGTACTTCAAACAATAATAGAATTTGAGAATTAGAAGGCAGCATGGCAGCCATGTGGCCCAAACCATACATAAAAGGAATTCCCAGTAATGAAATGCCCAATCTCTGCTTTAAGACATGCAAGGAGGAGGAATTCACCCATCTCGGCTTAGTCCATTCTTTTTTCACTTGGCATCAGTTTATCTAGGTCTTCCCATGCTTCTCTGATTTCATCATATTTATAATCTCTTATAGCCTGGTAATATTCCATTACATCATGTAACCATAATTTGTTTAGCTATCTTCCAACCAAAGAACATCTATTATTGTTTCCAGTTCTTTGAGATGATAAAAAATGCTGCTATCAATATTATGCTATCTGTGGGATACCTCTTTGCCTCATTGACTTCCTTGGGGTTTATGCTTAGCTGTGAAACCTCTGGGTCAAAGTCCACAAACTCGTTATAATTCTTTATAATTTATATCTATTATTATATACACATTATATATAACATATGTAAATTATAATATAATTTATAAATTCTTTATAATTTCATGTATTTGAAACTATTTTATCTTTTGTAATAATTTCTACTCCTTGTTTTGCTAAGAATTCACCACTTAGCAATATTTGGAACATGACTTGCTTGTCTTCTAATTTTTTATGATAATATTCATGTCATATCCATTTTTGAATTGTGATAGATAATACAAACCATCCATTTGCAGAATTTTCAAAATACAGGTGGGTAAAAGTTGGAGATACATGTATCTAACCATTTATTTGTCACTCCTCCCATGACTCTAAAACTTCCAGCCAAACTGGTCTACTTACTGTTCCACATACATGACATTTCATTTTCTGACTCTGCTTTTGGGAAGGCTGTGTCCTACTTCTGGAATGTTTTCTTCTCATCTCTGCCTTTTAAATGCCTAGATCTCTTCAAGGTTCATCTTCAATGCTACCTCTTACAAGATTCTTTACTTGAGTCCCTCTGTTGTGGTGAATTCCCCAAGATCTCAAAATTAATTTGTTTTTATTTCATGTATGCCTTGTATTTGTTTAGCAATCACGTTTGATCTCCTCTCCCCAAGAAAATAAGCTTTTTGAGGGTAAGAACTATTTTACTTTTGACTTGTATTCCCAACATTTAACATAGTAGGTGCCTAATAAGTGTTTGTGGAATTAAATTGGATTAGTTTGAACTTAAGTCTTTACCTTTAGCCTCCTCCCTTGTTACCCAAAGGAGAGAAAGGTCTATTTCATCAGAGATGCACTAAATTAGAGGTCCTCAAAGTGTGGTCTGAAGACCCTTGAGGGTTACTGAGAGTCTTTCAGAAGGTCTACAAGGTTAAAACCATTTTCATAATATTACTAAGATGTGATTTGCCTATTAAAATACTCCTCCTCCTTTCATTTCCATATCTTCATGAGGCTAGATTTTCTTGATATACTTTAACTGAAACAACATATTG
>NC_058135.1:118723225-118733055 GCF_016433145.1 Gracilinanus agilis | reverse complement strand
CCACTGCCCCAATAGCTTTTTTTAAAGGGGAAAAAAAATCACAAAACCAATCAATCAATTTAAAAAAACCACCAAAACCCTGACAATATATGTGGACCCTCAATCTCTACAAAGGAGATGCTTTTTCATATCCCATCTTTGGAGCCAACATTGTTCTTTGTTACTCTGCAGCAGGTAATTTGCAGTTAGTCTGATGGCAGGATCTTTTGGACAATCCCAAATAAAAGGAGATATAATAATAAATTCACCTCTGTTGCTTTACAGAGTCGTAAAACATGCAGCCCCCAAGCACTATCCGATCTTGGGGCTTTCTCCCTTTTGCTGGCCTCTGGCGTGTGTGTGTGTGTGTGTGTGTGTGTGTGTGTGTGTGTGTGTGTGTGTGTGTGTTTGTGTTTTCCTCCAAAGCTTTAACTTTCAGCATTATATAACTGTTCCCTTTGGCTTGTAGTCAACCTTCCAGATTAACTGAGGCTACCCCGAAAGGAGCTGGGAGTTGGCATGGGGGCCAGCCTCGTGACTGGGTCCTGCTCCCGTGGCTGAGCTACATTATTAGGAGGTAAAGGTGTTTGCTGGGGATTAGGGAATAGGCAAGTCTGCAGACTGACCCAGTTCTCCATCTGCACAGTCCTGAGGCCAGAGATCTTAGCCCTTTTTAGTATTTCGAGAAGAGTTATAATAGAAATTCATTTTCTCCCTTCTTTATACTCTCCCCAGCACATTATTGGTGCTCTTTACAAAGATGCCCACTCTAAGAAAAAAGGTACCCAAGAGAAAGACCAGCTCTCCTCTTATTTAAGCCCTTTAATAGTCTACCTAGTCCAATTTGGAGCTATGCAATGCAATCTTGAAGCAAAACAAGATTTTTCAGAGTATATGTGGTTTTAAGGCTACTGCGACTTTTTTTTTTTTTTGGAAGTGGAGGGAGTCTAGACTTTTAATCTGATCAGGGGAGGGAATTCCTGTGCAGGAACATCATGCCCCGTTGTAGATTCATAAGTCATCTTTGATTTATAGTTTTAGAGAGTTCTTCAGGCCACAGAAAGGGTGACTTGCCCACAGCCAGAATGTGGCAGAGACAGAATTCTTCATGATTTTAGGGCTGATCTCCTAACTACTTTGTCATGTTGTTTCTTTACTGGCAATTTTAAAAAAAAGAAAGAAATTTTGGATATTTCTGTAGAATGAACAATGATTTCCTAGGATGGTGGGCTAGTAGTAGAGATTGAATTCCTAATTTCAAGTTCATTTCCAGACTTAAACATAGCATGGTGCATTTGAAATAACGCAGACTACCTAGGTCTCATTTTAGCTCTATCTCCTCCTTATCTGTGAGATGGAGCAAGTGACTTACCGACTCTTGGCCTCAGTTTCCTCTATTGTAAAAAAAAAAAAGGCAATTGGATTCTATAATGTCTAAGGATCCTCCCAGAGCTAAACCCAAGATTCTATAATTCCAAATATATTTCTTATTTAAAACCCAGGTAAACAGATCTACCCCCTACTAGCCTCCTTTGGAGGTTGCTGAGGATTAAGGACTTTAACTTGGAGATCTTCCCTTGGAAAGCCTATAGAAATACAAAGCACTGTGCTTAGTTGGTACAGTGAGACTCTGAAGTCACCCAGAACAAGTCAGGGCCAGATAGCTTAATGGACTTCCAGGTACTTGACAAATAGTCATTTCCTGAAGCAGCCCAGCCTCAGGGAAATGGGCTGGAGGAGGCTTATCATAGGAGGAGGGAGGTGTTGAGAGAAGGTGCATATTTTTTTGTCCAAAGGAAACATTCTAGGCTCTTGGAGGGGTTCCTGGAGATTTTGAAAAATCACGAAATGTCAATCAAGTCTGGATTGTGCTGTAAATGGCTTCGGGGAACTTGACTTTAAACAGAGCCATTCTAGGACTTTAAGTCCCAAGAAGTTTTGCCTTCCCTATAGTTCTGGGATCTACTGGTTGTAGGAATCGGGAAGAAAAGAACTTGACAGTAACTGACATTTATTTATTTTATCAGTTTGGGTCCTTGATTTCATCAGTGTAGAAAAGTCCCAGTGTAAAAATTCCTTCCCTCAGTTGGGGTTGACTACTCTTCGGGAATTTATTGAGTCATCTAAGGATACCCATAGACTGAAAGATTTGCCCCTGGTCCCTTAGCTAGTGAGGTGCTTGAAGAAGGGCTCGATTCAGGGTGACCCCACCCCAAAGCCACTCTACCACGTTGTCTGTCTTTCAGTCACTCAGGTTCAGAAATTTATCTTGGAGTTAGCCTGGACTTCTTGTCCACTGCGACAGTCTTCCTTACCCCACTTATCCAAATAGCTGCAAGTCCTATCAGTTCTTACGTAGAAATGGTTCCTCAGTAGAGTCTTTCTTTTCCATCTTCCCTCTCACCGGCCTAATTGTGGCTCTTATTACCTTTTGCCCAAGTATTGCCCCAGCCTCCTAATCTCCTAACTGGCCTCCCCACCTCGTGTCTTTCTGGACATCCCATCACTTGCAGGAGGAGGGTATGGGGGAAATGAGGTAATGTATGGAAAACAAACCCAGAGGTGTAATATGTCAATTATTGTTTTCTTGCTAAGGCACAACTCACATTGTGTCTCTCATTCTAACTCCACCCCAAGTTAATAAAAAAAAAAATGGACCTACATCAATCCACACTTTCAAAGATTTCCACTCTCTAGCCTTAGCCAAAGTTCATAATGAAGACCCTCCAGAGTCTGGTCCCAACATGCTCATCCATGGCTGTTCCTCTTCGACATGCCTTGTTCTCCATCCAAAGTAAACCCAAAGGCCATTCCCAAACATACCCTGCATTTTTCCATATCTGACTTTCTACCAGGAATACCTTCCTCTCCACTCCAACCTCCACCCAGCTCAACCTGTTGAAATCCTAGCACTCATCCTTCAAAACTCATCAAAAAATGCCGCCTGGCCTGATACCTTCCTTGATAACCCTGGGCATATTTGATGTGCCATCTGAACTCATGTAATCCTTTGTTTGAATTTCTTTGATTGTACTTTTCAAGTTCTGCCTGGTTTGTGTTGTATTTTCCCCTCCTTTATTAGATTGTAAACACCAAGGAACAGAGAATCTGTCCTTGCTCTCCTCGACAATGCTTAATAGCGTAGTCAACAGTCAGTCAACAAACATTTATTTATTTTATTACTTTAAAAAATATGTATATATTACCAATAACATGTAATGACAAATTTCAACCCAAGTGTTCCTAAGTTATATGATCAAACTTAACTCCCTCCCTCCTCCCAGGGCTGGCAGGCGATTTGATCTGGTCAACAAACATTTATTAAGTATTTTTTATGTGCCAGCCATTGTGCTAAGAGCTGGTGATGAAAGAAAAGAGAAGAACAAAGATCTTCAGAGAACTTATAGTCTAATAGAGAGAACACCTGCAAACAACTATGTCCCAGTGAGAAAGACATATACACACAGAGGATAGATTGGAGAAAATCAACAGAGGGAAAGGCACTAGCTTTAAGGAGGATTAGGAAAGGGGTTTTGGAGGAAGTAGGATGGTAGCTGGAACTTGAAGGAAAGCAGGGAAAGTAGGGGATAGAGGAGGAGGGAGAAAATCCCAGGCACAGGGGATTGTCAAGAAAAAAGGCCCAGAGTTGGGGAAAGCAGCAAGGAGACCAATGTGATTGGTTAGTTGAAAAAGAAATGATGGAGTCTGAATGTAAATCTAAACATACTATATTTCACTTTCTTCATTTTGTTTTGTTCGAGTTCTCTTCCACAAAATCACTCATGTGAAAAAGTGTTTTACATTATTGCACGTGTAAAATCGACATCAGATTTCTTGCCATCTCAGGGAGTGGGAAGGAGAGAGGGGAAGAGTTTGGCTCAAATTAAAAAACAACAACAACAAAAGTTTAAAAATTGTTTTTACATGTAATTGAGGAAAAAATAAAACATTAGCTAAAAAAAGAAGAGTATGAGCTGAAGACTGGAAAGGTAAGATGGAGGCCAGATTGCAAAGAATTGCAAAAGCCAAACAGAGGATTTCTGGAGGTAACAGCAGCCAATGCAGCTTATTGAATTACGGTGCTCAAAAAGTGTTTGTTGGGGGGCAGCTGGGTAGCTCAGTGGACTGAGAGTCAGGCCTAGAGACAGGAGGTCCTAGGTTCAAATCTGGCCTCAGACACTTCCAAGCCATGTGACCCTGGGCAAGTCACTTAACCCCCATTGCCTAACCCTTACCACTCTTCCACCTAGGAGCCAATACACAGTATTGACAAGACTCCAAGACAGAAAGTAAGGGTTTAAAAATTAAATTAAATTAAATTTTTTAAAAAGTGTTTGTTGTATGAAATAGATGAAGAATTGAAGGAAATTATTTTTTACTTCTCACCTCCATGTGGAGTTAGTCACCAAGTCTTATTGATTGTTCTTTCTAAATGTGTTCCTATCTGATGCTGTAGTTCACAGGCTTATCACCATTTTGTTGTTGGATGATAGCAATAGCTTCCTAAGTGATCTCATTGGCCCACGTATCTCACGGGTTCGGTCATTAATCAATCAACAAGCAGCTAATAAACAACTACTAGTTGCCAGGCACTATGCTAGGTGCTGGGGTTACAAAGATCACATCACTCCTCCCTTCATGTCTTTCACTGACCACAGGAAAACGTCCAGACTCTTATGATGGCATCCAAGGTATTCTACCAACTGGCTTCTTGTTGACTTTCCAGACTCATTCCCAGTTACTCAATCACCTTCCCTAACCCTCTTCTTCCTGCTTTTTCCCTGCAAACCACTCTATTAATTGGCTTTTCTTTGACTTTTGTTTTCTTTCTCTAGAATATACTCCTCTCCTCTCAGGCTATCCACTCTCTACCTATCCTTGAAGAGGTCCTTCTTTGTGGGAAGATTTCCCAAACCCTGCTTACCTCGCATGACTGTTCTCTCTTGCTCTTTCCTCTGAAAGTGCTCTAGCATGCTATCTTTGATTGATAATTAAACATGGATAGCCTAATAGATTTTTCTTGTTTCATGTTATTATCTTGACCTATAATTTATCACTTAAAGAAAAAAAAAAAACATCTTAGAATCAATACTGTGGTTCCAAGGCAGAAGAGTGGGTTTGTTAAGTGACTTGCCCAGGGTCACACTGCTAGGAAGTCTCTGAGGCTAGATTTGAACCCAGGACCTCCCACCTCTAGAACTTTTAAATCTCAATCTACTGAGCCACCTAGCTGCCACCAATCTACCACTTTTGATATTTAACTCTGTGTGCATTTCTTTTATTTCCCCAGTTAGGTTTTATTTTTTAGGTCCAAAACTTTGATTTCATTGGTGTAAGAAATTTCCTCTGAGAAATCTCCCTCTTCCCTTTCAGAACTCATCTGCTTGGTAGGTTGTAATCCTAGAGTTTGCCTAAGAGCCCTAAGAGATTAAATGACTTGATTAGGGTCACACAAGCAGTCCATGTCAGAGATAGTAGCACTCAAACTTAGGTCTTCCTAATCCTAAGAACAACTTCCTATCCAATAAGATAGGTGCTTCATAAATTACCGATAAAGAATTTCAAAGTTAAGAGACCTGAAACACCATCTCATCTAACTAGCATCTGGATGAGAATCTGTTCTACAACATCCAAACAATGAGTCTTTCAGCTTTTGCTTAAAAGACCTTCAGGGAGGGGGCAGCTGGGTAGCTCAGTGGATTGAGAGTCAGGCCTAGAGACGGGAGGTCCTGGGTTCAAATCTGACCTCAGACACTTCCCAGCCGTGTGACCCTGGGCAAGTCACTTGACCCCCATACACAGTATTGGCTCCAAGACACAGAAGGTAAGGGTTTAAAAAAAAAAGACCTCCAGGGAAAAGGAGCCTACTACTTTTCTCAGTAGACTATTCCACTTTCCAATCATTCTGTTTATTAGGGATTTTGTCCTGCCATCAAGCTCATATTCACATCTTTGGAACTTCAACCCTGTGGCTCATAGTTCTACCTTTTGGAGGGAAGCTAAGGATAAGTCTAATCTATACCACAGTCCTCTGAATGCTTCAAGGCATGTGCCTACTAAGCCTTTTTCCCTTGAGGTTTTTGTTGGTTATTCATTTTTCCACATCTGGCTCCTTCATGATACCATTTGAGGGTTTCTTGGCAAAGTTTACTTTACAGATGAGGAAATTGAGTCAAACAGGGTTAAGTGATTTACTAAGAGTCTCATAGCTAGTAAGTGTCTGAGGTCAGGTCTGAACTCAGAAAAATGAGTCTTCCTGATCCCAAGGTTGGCACTCTATCCACTGTGCTATGTGAAGATAGGATTAACTCTCCCCTTATCTATTTTTAGCTAATCAGATCAAGAACTTAAAGTATCCCTACTTAATACTAAGTAAGAGAGTTCATGAGTCACTTACTAGTGTAAGCTCACACCTCCAAAGGCTACTGCCCTCCCCACCCTCCTTGGGCAGTGCTAGGCAAATTGGAAGACTGCTTCTGGTTTCTGTGAAGAAGGAAGAATGACAGGAAATGACAGGAAGTGATGTGGAAAAAAGGAGCACAAAAAGAAGAATCCAGCATGGACTACAGGTGTTCCTTTCCTGGATTCTGGAGAGACTGGTTCCAGAGATTCCTGGTGTTTGGAGTGAGTGGCTGAGATTCTTGCCTTGACTTTGGAGGAGGCTGAGTTGGTGGAACCCTGGCTGAAGACACCACCAGGACCTCTGGCTGAGGATTACCAGGAAATCCACATGGAGATCTGACTTGGAAAGGCCCTGCCAGGGCTGAGCTGGACACAAGAGCAGCACTTAGGGTGGTAGGCTAGACAATTCTCTACCTTCTTACATTTTTCTACTTTCACTCTTTCCATCTTTTTGTAAATAAAGCTGCTAAGAGTCATTTTGCCTTAATCTATAATATGCAAAAAAAACTAAATTTAAACTCTTAGAGCTACCTAGCTGCTCTTTTCTCCAGACTAACCATCCTCAGATCCTTCAATCAATGTGTCGTATGCTTCATTTTCCTGTGGATATTCGCTCTTTTATACAGATAAGCTAAAATGTGGAGCCGGAGGTGGATTGATGAGAACAGAATAGGTTGAGATTAGTCCTTCCTAATCCAGGATGCCATGCTTCTTAATGTCAGATGAGCATCTGTTGATGAGCACTTCCGGTTGCTCTAACACAATGTTACTCATATTGACTCTTCTTTGATACCTTCTTCCCTCCCTTTGGATATACTTCAGTTATAGGTTGGACTGGAGAAGGGCATCAAAACATAATGAATATTTGCTATTTATTAAGCAACCAGAAAACATTTATTAGGCACCTACAATGTCCACTATTTGGCACCGTGCTAAAAAAGGAAGACAAAAAGATTGTTTCTGCTCTCAAGGTGAATGTCTTTTAATTCAGAGGACAATGTGTGGATCCATAGCCATATGGGCAATACATTCATTTGGAGGATGATTGGAAAGAAGGGGAATTCGTAGATGGGAGGTCATGGAAAGCTGAGTCTAAGAGACAGACCTGAGGGGAGTAGAGCAGATATGGTAAGAGCAAGAGAGAGGGAGAAATATTTATTTACAATTTTTTAAAATTATCCTTCAAACTACAGAGATTACCAGCAATTTAAATTTTTTATAATTAACTAATAATTTACAAAGGACTTAATGCCTAATAACTCATATAAACCATTTGGAAAGTGCCTCTTGAATCTTCACAGTTTTATTGTATATCTAGGCAGTGGGATACAGTGGAAAGGACATTGAATTTGGAGTCAGAGGGCCTGGGCTCAAACTCCTTCTCCACGACTTATTAACCTTTGTGACCATGGGCAAGTCACTTTATTTCTTCAACTCTTTTTTCTCTCTAAAATGAGGGAATTGGATTAGTTGAACTCTAAGGTCAACAAACATTCATAAACCACTTCTGTGCCATTTACTACCTATGTGATCTTACTAAATTGTTTTGTCATTCTAAACTCAGTTTCTTCATCTGTAAAATGAAAAGGGTTAGACTAGATGACCTCTATGGTAGGAGGAATATCTACCAGCATCCCTGGATGTGTGGGCTAAATTCTTTCTTTTTTTTAAAGACATCTTGTTTTTCCCAATAAATGGAATAACAATTTTCAACCTAAATGTTCTGAAGTTATAAGATCCAAGTATCTCCCTTCCTCCATTTCCTCTCCCCCTCCTTGAGAGGGTAAGCAATTTGGTCTGTGTTATACATGTGTATATGTATGTATGTAAAACATATTTATGATGTAAAACATATTTTCATATTGGTCACTGTAAGAGAACACTCATACAAAACCAAGATCCCCAAAGAAAAACACAAATAAACTTAAGTAAAAAATAGTATGCTTTGATCTGCATCTGACTCCAATAGTTCTTTCTTTTTTCTGGAGGTGGATAGCATTGTCCTGAATCATTGTATTGCTGAGAGTAGTAGGTCCTTTACAGTTGATCATCTCACAATATTGCTGTTACTGGGTACAACAGTCTCCTGGTTCAGTTTATTTTATTCTGCATCAGTTCGTGTAAATATTTCCAGCTTTTCCCAAAATCACTCTGTTTATCATTTCTTATAGCACAAAAGTATTCATTATCATTACCATACCATTATATACCACAATTCGTCCAGCCATTCCACAATTGGAGGACATCCCCTCAATTTTCATAAATTATTTTCTCAAAAGGTATTTAAACTATCTTTAATAACTGGTTGACTCAAGGGTCAAAGGCACCTACATCCAGTAACATAGCTTCTTAGTTATTTGATACAAAAAGTCAGTGAGGAGCTCTAACACAGTTCTGGGGCTTGACTGACAGGTCACTGTCAGCAACCAAGAGGCAGGGAAGTTGGACTCAACTGAATCCACACTGTATCTTCTGCTGAGTATCCTATGCATGCTCCAAATACCCTTCTCTTGCTCTAGCTAAGTAAACCTCCTTTTGTTTATTGTTAGAGCACCTCGTTTTGTTCCAGCTTCAGACCTGAAGTGTCAGCCCTACCTGGTTCTCCTCTGACTTACTGCTCTAATGATCCTTCCAATTCTGAAGGTAAGATCCTACCATCCTATGAGTATTGAGTGACAGGAGAGTTTGAGAGGGGGACCCTCCATAGGCAGTCATCATATTTCCAATTACAGAGTCAAAGAGCCACAGTGCCAGGAGTTAGCAACATTCCATTTCAAAAGGTCCCCTATAGTGCCTAAGTAGAGGAGAGAGCTAACAAAAAATGGGAGAACCAACACTATATTTATAGAGCTTTTAAGGTTGGCAAAGCAGTTGACATACCTTATAGCCTGGGATCCTCCCACAATTCTGAGAAGCAGATGCATTTTACAACCTAAAACATGCTGGGAAAAAGTGAAGTGAGTTTTCCAGGGCCACACAGCTACTTAGTGTATAGAGTAGGATTTGAGTTTGTCTTCCTGATTCTGAATCCAGTGTTCTATATGCTACAGCTGAAGAAAAACTAATAAGCTAAAAGAGGAAAGGGGAAGAAAGAAGGAAAAAGGACCTGTAACCGATAGGGAGGGATAGATAGCCATCAATAATAAAATGTCACTCAGTAACTGTTCCTGCTCTAGAGTGAGAAACCAGAGCCAGGTCTAGGTGGACTATTAAGTAGTTTTTGTTTGGAAAAGATGATGCCAAAGCTCTGAATGTGAGGCAGTAGAAACAAGCCTAAATTTAATGTCAAAGGAAAGAGTAGTGTAAGAAGGGAATTTTGATATATATATAGATATATAGATATAGATATAGATAGATATAGATATAGATATAGATATATATGTATACATATATTATATATATATATATATATATATATTTAAGGTGTGGTTGCCAGGAATCAATCAGAT
>NC_058135.1:118672361-118720305 GCF_016433145.1 Gracilinanus agilis | reverse complement strand
ATATTATATTATATATATATTATTTTATTATATCATATTAGCTGTGTCATGCCAGAGCTGGGGAAGCACCCTGGTCAGTGTCAGGGTCAGTTATGATCTTACACCACCATGAGAATTCTATGGACCAATCGCCCATCCATCGGATGCCAGACAGTGGGTCCAGCGTATTAAAATGGTATCACAGGATCCTGGGGCTAGAGCTGGACAAAGAGGAAAATCAAACTTCCCAGCAGATTGTCCTGCTGTAGGTCTTGTGCCATCTGCTGGTCATGGGAGTGAGAGCATGAACTGAAATTCTTAGAATCCTAGAATAGCCCAAGAGGGAAGGGACCTTCTAGGTATCTTCTACGCCAATCATCATCTATCTTAGCACACTTACTGCATCATGCTGCCGACTTCATATTCAAAGGGGGACAAGAACACATACATAATTCAGCATGTACAAGATACAAAGAAAGCAGATGGGAGAGTTTTAGAAAGCAGGACTTTCTGCAAGTGATTATCTTTAAGTTTTGTTTGTTTTTCAAAGCCAGGGATTCTAAGAAATAGAGGTTAGGAGGGAGAGCATTCTAGGCAGTGGGATGCTGGTAAATATATATATATTTTTAATTTTAAACCCTTAACCTCCGAGTATTGGCTCCTTGGTGGAAGAGTGGTAAGGGTGGGCAATGGGGGTCAAGTGACTTGCCCAGGGTCACACAGCTGGGAAGTGTCTGAGGCCGGATTTGAACCTAGGACCTCCGGTCTCTAGGCCTGGCTCTCAATCTACTGAGCTACCCAGCTGCCCCACTGATAAATATTTAGCAACTAGCTCTCCAGAAAAAAAAAAAAGTACACATAGCCTACTTTTCGATTTAATCTGCATTATTAGTCCTTTCTCCATCCCTTTCTCAAGTCAAGGAAACGATAAATCAATTCCTGATTTATGGCATTTTCCATTTCTGAGGAGTGAATGCTTCTATCAAAATTCTCACAATTGGCTTTCCTGAAGTCATTTGAACCTGCTGCAGCCCACCTCTGATACTGGGAGTGGGGTACAGCCCATTCAGGGTCATGGATGCAGGAGAGGGAGCTAGTGTGTCAGAGGCAACGGATCAATGCCTATATAGAGTCTCTTCCAAACCAGAAAAGCAGCCTGGGAGTCTGTGAAGAACTGGTTTTAGAACCCGCCTCTCATACACACCGATTAGATGACACCAGGAAGCCTTATGGTGCTCCAGACAACTCTCTAAGACAAGAAGTTGCTAAGAAGATGCTGCTCTGCATGGACAGAAGGAATTTCCTCATCCAAGAGTTCTCCAGATCACAGAAATCACAAGTCTAGGCTCAGACAATATACAACTAGACTCATATATATAGATGTGTATGTGTGTATGTCCATCCAATGTACATACATGTGTAATATAGCTAATATATTTATATATAATCAGTTGATAGTATTATTTGTATGTGTATATATTGTATATGTAATAATAGATATTAGAAGTATTACATATTTCTATATAATCTATCCATTGGCATTCATTAATGCCAATTAATTAATAATAATTAATAAATTAATTAAGACATGTTATGTACCAGGCACTGTGCTTAAAATTGGGCATCCAGAGCAAAAACTAAGAGCAATATATTGATCCAGGACAACTCTGAGGGATTTATGAGAAAGATTGCCATCCACATCTGTAGAAAGAACTGTGGGAGCAGAAACATAGAAGCAAAACATATGACTTAGCACTTGTTTATATGGGAATAGGACTTGGGGTTTGGGTTTCAAAAGATTGCTCTATTGCAAAAATGAATAATGAGGAAATAGGTTTTGAGTAATAATACATGTATAACCCAATGGAAGTGCTTCTCAGCTCTGGGAGGAGGAAGGGAAGAGGGGAGGGAAAGAACATGAATCATGTAACTGGAAAAATACTTTTAAATAAAATTTAAAAAACAACAAAGTTTTGCAAAAAAATATCTGTACTATTGATGGAGAGAATATGCCAGCAACTATATATAAACAAGACTTATGCATATATATTTACATATACGCATGTCTATATCCACACATATTTTTGTGCATGTGTATTTACATATGTGTGTATACACACGCACACACACATATAAAGCAGGGGTACACTTAGGGGAAAGGTACTAAGATTAAGGACTGAGAAAGGATTCTTGCAGAAGCCTCGACTTCAGCTGAGACTTGATAGGGGCCAACGAAGCCAAGAGGTAGAGATGAGGAAGAAGGATATTTATTTCTGGCATGGGGGACAGGCAGACAGTGAAAATGCCCAGAGTTGGGAGCTGGGGTGTTGTGTGTGAGGAACAGCAAAGGGAAGCATGGTGCAGTGGATGGGGAGGTCTTAGAACCAGGAAAACTGGGTTTAATGTGGCCCTGTGACCTTTGGTGAGTCTTGTAATTTCTCCGTGTCCAGGATCGTTTCTAAGACAATGAATTGCAGAGAAGGCATTGACCTGCCTTGGTGCAGGGAGTTTTTCTCACCTGGGAGTTCCCCATATGAGTGAAAGTCCTTATCGCATTATACATGCACCTACAAATCATGGTACCAGGGTAGGGGGAGTTTCCTCACTAGGGAGTTCCTGATACTGATGAAGTCATAGGTGTGGACCAAAAAAGAACCCCACCCCACCGTGTAAATTCTACATTTTAGTGCATAAATACGTATATATTATTAGCATTATCTCATCTGATAGAGGAATTTCCCCAATTAAGCATTCCCTAGGCTTACTCACAGATCTTTCCAGTGTTTGGGTTATACGTACATAAATAGGGAATATAGTTTTAAGCTTAAATAACCTAAAGCTGCACTGACTTTTATATATATGTATATGCAGGCTATTGAATTACATTTGTACAAAGGACTATAAGTATATGTTGATAATATGTGCGCAAGCCATAAATGTCCTCATATAAGTATCTGTTAGAGGCTATTTTGCACAAATACTATGCCAAGCACTGGGAACACAAAGACAAAAATGAGATAGTCCCTGCCCTCAGAGAGCTTACAGTCTCTGGGTTCACGATATAAGATTTACGTATTTTCGAGACCATCTTAGAACAAAGTTCTTTGGATCTTCCAATAAGCTCCTTTGCATGGAGCCCAAGATAAGCCTGCTATATCTCAAGCTCCCTTAAGTGAGAGAATATCCTTCTAGTATGGGTGGAAGTATGTAGCCCTTTTCCCAGGAGACCAAGTCAGTCAATAAACACAAGTGCCAGCTCTGTGTCAGGCACTGTGCTAAGCTCTGAAGCTACAGAAGAGGGCAAAAGACAGTTCTTGTCCTCAAGGAACCAATAATCTAATGGATGAGTCAGTATTTTAGTCATTATGATGAAGGAATTCTAAACAGGGTAAATTATAAATAATCAACAAAGGGAAGACACTAGCTGGAGGGGGGGGATTGAGAAATGTTTCCTGAAGCACCACAAAGTTCTTCATTCACTTACAATTGAAATGGGACTCAACCTAGCTTGCAGGTAGCCCATGAAGGCAGGAGGATAACCGGGACACTGTCATTCTTGTCCCCAAGATCTCTCCAAACCTCAATATACAGGATTATCGGGATCATTGGGATTACAGGGGGAAAGGACAGAGAGCCAGACAAGGGCATGTTCTCTTCTGGGTCAGACCCAAAGGTTCCCTGTTGTTGTGAGGAAGATTAGATAGTAATTAATTAAGTATTAAGGATGTACCTAGCAGGAAGGGCTGGAGCTGGAGCATTCCAAGGTGGAATGAAGGAGCAGGAAGGAGTTGCTTGTGCCCTGAGATAGACTTCATTAGGGGTTGGCATAAACTGTTGCTAGCCTTGGGAGATCTCAGACCCTGCATCCCAATTTCCCTGGGATCCTGAGTGGTGGTGGTTTCTAACAAAGAGGACAAGACCTACAGAGCAGCACCAAGAAGAGGAGAAGTTTGGGATCTGGTGGACAGCATCTCAAGCACACCCTCTCTACTTGCATACCTTGGCTTTTGACATCCTGAGATCATCTGTGGATAACCGTGAGAAACCCCAAAGCCACCCTCAGCCCATAACTGTGCTGGTCAAACCCTGGCTGGAACCAGGTTTGATGCAGCCTCCCAGTGACTCCATTACTGCTCCTTTGGGCTCTGCCTGCTAGATCACTAAGATTAGAGTAGAGAAGTCCTCCCCTTGCCCTGTGGTTTTGTCATTAGGTTTAAAGTATAGAAATCCCTTTCCCACCTTTTAGTTAAACATAATTAAACCTGTTAAAAACCTTTTACCTTGCCTGCTGGTTTCTAGACTCTGGCCTAGGGGAGCTGGGTGACAGTTGAGGCCAACTGCCATTCCTGTATTAATCCAGTGAACTCTGGTCTCCCCATCCTGGTCCAGTCTCTCCTACTACCCAGAGTGTGTACCCACAACCATTTAGATTTATTGTAACATCCCTGGTGCCTCCATTATCTATTTTCTCTTTGTCTAAGCTGCTGATATTTAAGGAGGTACCAAGAAGCATAAGGAGAAAAAGGAGGCTGGAGTATGAAAACAAGAGTTGTTGGGGGAGGGACCCAAGGAATTTTTTAATGTCTAGGGTGGGAGTTAATATTCCACAAACTCCCCCAGACCCCAGAAGCATGTAAGGATGTCTGTTTGGCTCTCAATCGCAAATGGATATTCATGACCTTAAACTTTTTTTTCAGAAAGAAGGTGAAGAAATGTACATTGGTTTACAAAAACCTCTGCTACCCCTCTGCATCCCCCCTGCCCCCCCAAAAAAGGAGCTGGTGAAGAGGACTACCCAGGACATTTTCTGCCATAAGTAATTAGAAGTTGAACTTTTTCTAAAATGAATTCAATTTAATTCAGCTTCCTTCTCTGGCTTGCAGGCAAGTGCTCAGGAAGCTGTAAAGATTAGATAAGACAGAGCTGATTTTTAATCAATTCAGTTCAACAAACATCTATCATACACATCCCCTACAGTGCACAGTGCACTCTATTAGGCACCCTGGGAGGTAGATCCACATTGAAAGGTTGGGAAAGGTCCAAGGAACCAAGGCAAGGGACCCAGAAGGAGCAGTTCGAGAGGTAAGAGGCAAAGCCACAAGGGGGTGCTTTCAATGAATTTGAGTAAGTTCAGAATGAATATCCAGTAAGAGGGTGAACTCAACAGAGTCAAAAACTACAAGAGGAAAGATCATCAGATTGGATGCTCCAGTGATTTGAAATGTGACCCAGTGGGAGATGTGATGATGGAAGTCAAACTATTCTGGGGTGAATAAGGCAGAGATGAGGAAGGAGAAACATCAAGTTGTAAAAGATGTTAAAACTGCACTGTGTTTGCAAAGTATTAAAAACTCAAACTGCCGAGGTTTGTTCTCTCCTAATATCTTCTAAAATTCTTTATTTGAAGGTTTGAAAAAGAAAGTATCTTTAAATAATGAAGACACTAATTTCTGAGTGTGTTTTTGGGGGGTGGGGAATAGAAGGAGCAGGATTCATTCATCTTCCACTTCATCTGTTTTATTTATTTATTTTTGATCTTTCATTCAATGTTATGTCTGGCCTCCTCAGTCCTCCATCCTGAGTTTAGAGGCAGAAGTATGCTCAGGGGAGTTTTGAGAAATCTTTCAGGAATTCATGGTTCAGCCACCAAGGATTCTACTCAGAAAGACATGCTACGGGCACACTAGACTCAGGATGTGGTGGCACCAAAGACTTGCTGGGAAATTTTTACCACTTACTTAGAATTTAAGGTAAGATAATGAAGATGAAGGAAGAAAGACATGAAGGATCATTGGAGAAATCACTCAGAAAAATAAAGATAAGTTTACCATTCTGTAAGAGAAAGAAATGATCTGTGTGCTCCACTATATCTATACAATGTCCCCTCAATAGAATTGGCGCTTTCTTCCCTCCACCAACTCACATGGTAGGTTAATAGGGCATAATCAGGCACAGGTGGGTTGCAATCTGTATATGGGGAAGGAGAATCCACATTAATAAAAACAGAGATCCAAGGTTCAAAACCGGCCTCAGACACTTCCCAGCTGTGTGACCCTGGGCAAGTCACTTGACCCCCATTGCCCACCCTTTCTACTCTTCTAACTAGGAGCCAATACACAGAAGTTAAGGGTTTAAAAGTAAAAAAAAAAAAAAAAAAAAAAAAAAAAACAAACAAACAAACAGAGATCCATTGTTATCACATAGTAAAGGGGAAAAAAACCCCAAAACTCTTCTAGTTCCAAATTTATCTTTGCACATGTTTTTATCAGAAGGCCAAAGCCAAAGGATTAGTGGCTTCTCTTTCTCTTTATTTAACAAAAAAAAAAAAAAAAACTCTGATTTCTTTGTTCTGAATTTAGGAAACATCAAAAAGTAGCATTTCCACATACGAAATAGTATAGAAAAAAGAGAATTACATAGGAAATCACAATTCTCCTTTTTATGACTTGCTTGAAAAAAAGGACATAATAAATTTCACGTTACTTTCAAAGCTGTCTTGCTTCCCTGCATTTCCTTCTAAACTTCCTCCTGTTCTTTTCTGTGTGCATTTAAATATCTTCAAGAATCAATAACTCTTGTATACTTATCTTGGGTGAAAATGGCATATCCTACAAAGTTGAAATGTGTGTGGGTGGCAGGGCTTTTCAGGTTTATTTACATTATGGTCCTCTTGGGCAATTCAGTGGAGTCTGTGGACCTCTTCTCAGATTGCCTTCTAAATTTGTTCAGTTGTTTCAGTAGCGTCTGACTCTTCATGACCCAATTTGGGGTTTTCTTGCAAAGATATTGGAATGGTTTGCCATTTCCCTCTCCAGCTCATTTCACAGAGGAGGAAACTGAGGCAAATGGGGTTAAGTGACTTGGTCACAAGGTCACATAGCTAGTACCTGAGGTTGAATTTGAAATCAATTATATTAAAATAGAATTATCAAAGAATTTTAAAATAGAGAAGTCGTGGAGCCCAGATTAAGAATCTCTGTTCTAAATGGAAATGAAATTAAATCTTTAAAAGGTAATGCTCATGTAAATCTATAACAGATTGCTTACGTCAGGGAGAAAGGAAGGCAGGGAGGAAGGGACTGTAAGAAGAAAGGAGTTTGAAATTTAAAACTTTAAAAAAATGAATGTAAAAAATTATTTTTTCATGTAATAGGAAGAAAATAAAATGCTATTTAAAAATAAAATTTTAAGAAGTAATATCATAGGTTTTAAGCTGGAGAGACAACTTGGTGCAGCAAAAGGTATTCTGTCTCTAGAGTCAGAAGATGTGGGTTCAAATCCCATCTCTGAGGCTTACTTCTTGTGTGATGTTGGAAATAAAACTTTATCCCTCTGGACCTCAGTCTCCTCATCTGTTAAATGAGGAGCCTGGACTAGATGGACTTTTGGAGTGTTCCTTCTAGTTCTAAATCTCTTATCTTAGTTATTTGTCTCAGAACCTTTTCAGCATGGAGTGAAGGTGATGAACAGAAGTCTGCTTTTGGTTGGCTGCAGGTTGAATGAAGGCGAACTTGGATTTTTCTTTCTTGGCTATTAGTTTAAACCTTCCTCTTTAAAAATTCCTCCAGTGGGCTGATGCAGAACCAGTGAAATTAAAGCACGTTTCACCCAGCTGACTCAACCAGCTCAGCGGGTTTATCATTGACCAGGTGCCTAGCTTGCTCATCGAATCCCCAGGTTCTCCCAGGGCACCACAACTTGAGAAGTGGATTGGTGGGGAAAGCCCTGTAATGGAGCAAAGGCCAACAGACCATCTGGCCTGGGAACTTCTTCCCCAATCTCATGGCTAATCTCAGGCGGGTCCTTTCTGAGCTGACTCAGAGACTTTTGCTGGTAAGTCTGGAGCCAGGAGGTGCCAAGCACCTTTACCCTGTCCAGGAGAGTCAGTCTGACCAATCCTCCATTCTACCAGCTTTGATTTGGGTTTGCCAATTCAGTGACAACAATCAGAGCGAAGAGAGCTGTGGGGAAACTGTGGATGTTGGGCTGATTTGAAGAGTTTCTTTTTAACCATCCTTAAAGTAAAACGAGAGGCAGCATAATATAATGGATGGTGTCTTGGAGAGATGACTAGTGTTCCAGTCCTGCCTCTGACTTACACTCACTCTTTCCCCCTGGAAAAACCATTTAATGTCATAAAGTCCCCAAGGAACCCTTGAACACGTTAAGTTTTAGGGCAGGTGGTGATCTGCATCGTTGGAGGGAATTTCCTGACCTGATGATTACCGGTGCAATCTTAGGACTGGTCCAAAGAAAAGAGTGAAATTATAACATCATGATCTGTTATGTCTCTTGATTTTCTGTGATTCTGTTTTAGAGGAATACAAGAAGTGAAAGAGAAAATGTAAATTCAGGAAAAGAAACTGTACATCTCTATAAACACATTTGGTAATGTAATAGCTATACGTCTATGTAAAAATACACATGTAACATGCATGTGATGTGTATACACATAGGTACAAATATATTACACATGCAACTATTTTTATGTAAGGCTTAACTTTGTTTTCACTACATGATAAAAATGTTTAATCCTTACTTTCTGTCTTAGTATCCAAAGAGCAAAAGCTAGGCAAATGGGGTCAAGTGACTTGCCCAAGGTCATACAGCTAGGACGTATCTGAATCCAGATTTGAACCCAGGACTTCCCCTCTCTGGGCCTGGAGCTGTATCCACTGAACCATGTAGCTGCCAGGATTTAAAAATAAATTCTAGTGAAGGCTGTATGTGTCCAACTCTGAGATGGGCAATTTATATAATTAGCAACTCTCGAGGGAGAATGTGGTTCCTTGGGGGGAAAAATGCTAGATTGGATTCAGAGGATCCAGATGCAAATTCTAGCTGTGTTATTTGTTACCTACATGACCATGTGTAGTAAATTAGCTTCTGTGGATGTTGATTTCCTCTTCAGAAATAAGGAGGTTGGAATAGATGGTCTCTGATATGCTTTCAAGCTCTAAATCTGTGATGATTAAAATGCTGCTGTTTTAGAAATTGAGATGTAAAGGAAGGCCTGAAAAATTAAGTTCCTTGAAGGAAGGTACTTCATCTCTGGACCTCAGTTTTCCCAGCTGCCAGGAGAAGGGGCTAGATTAGCTTATTTCTAAGGTCTCTTCCAGCTCTGATGGTCCGACTCCATTGGTACGGGAATGGAATTCAGCAGCCACAGCCTTCTGCTCGTGGGATACTTTGCAAATCAAAACTCATTTACCAATAGTAGCAGAACAGAGAATAAAGAGTCAAAGATGATCTTACAGAGTAGCAGATCCTTGTCTTCCTTTCTGTTCAGAGAGCATTAGAGGTAGTAAAATGGAAAGAAAAAAAATACAGAAACGAGGCTCAAGAGGCATCTGTGTTACAAGAGTTCTGGGCTAGTCGGTGCTTAAGGTTGCTGTCTGTCTCATTCTACTTCACTACTGTCCTCTGTATATAAACAAAGATGGCAACTGTCCTCGGCAAGTGGCAATTTCTCAACCAGATAACTGAAAAAGTCTCTCACAGAGAGTTCTGGGAACCACTGATTGTTATGTTTTCAATGTGAGTGTTGACACCTCAGAAATCTGCAGACACTACAAATCAGGGCTCCATTTATTGTTCTTAAAAAAATTTTTTTTTAATTTTATTGTTCTATTGATTGTCTAGACAAGAAAGGAAAGAAAATGTTAATAATGCAGATTAAACTTAAAAATGGGTCCAGCACATATTCTCCCTGTCCAGAGAGCCGATTGTTAAAAATTTAATGAGCCTGGAGTTCTAAGCTATTGCTCTCTCATTTTATACTGGTGATGAGTTTTTAAACCCAAGTGCATAACTTTGCTTTTATTCTTATTAAATTTTGCCTCATTTTATTGTGCCTGGAGCCTAGCCTATCAGGATCTTGTGGATTTGGCCCAAGTTATCTCATGGGTCAGCTATCCCTCCTCACTTTATGTTTCTTACAGATTCCATAACTGTGCCATGTATTTTTTTGTTCAAGTCATTGAAAAAATATTAATCAGCACAGGGCCAAAGACAGATCCCTGTGGTATTCCACTAGAAATAATCAAGTTGATGTCAAACTATTATTGCCTATTATATGGGGTTTGTCACTTTTTTGTTGCTGTTCAATCCTTTTCAGTCATATCCAACTCTTTGTGACTCCATTTGGGGTTTTCTTGGCTAAGATACTGACATGGTTTGTCATTTCCCTCTTCAGCTCATTTTACAAATGAGGAAACTGAGGCATTTAGGTTTAGTGACTTACCCAGGATCACACAGCTAAGGTCAGATTTGAACTGAGGAAAATGACTTTATTTTAGGCCCTGCATTCTATCCACTGTACCACTTATCCACATTATCCATTTTACAGATGAGTCAACTGAGAGTCTAGTCTCATTTAGCAACCAATTATACTTTTTTTTCTATTTCATTCTATTCCATAAGAACATCATGAAAGGCTTTTATCAAATGCTTTGATAAAATCTAGGTAAACTGTACTTACAGTATTTTCTTCCTCTTCCAAGCTACTAACTCTTAGGAAAAAAGGGAAATGAGGTTAGTCTGGAGTGACCTGCTCTTGATGAAGTCATCCTAGCTCTTCTTTTTCTAGATATCCACTCTATGTAATTCCATATTCTAGAATTTTGCCAGAAATGAAGAGCAAATCCATCGGCCTTTAGTTACAGATTTCCTTCTCTTCCCTTTTTGAAAATCAAGACATTTGAACTTCTTCAGTCCTGTAGTATATCTGCCTTTCGAGAATAATGTTTCTTTTTCTTTAAAAAAAATTGTCATTGATATCTTCTAGTTCCATTTCACCTGTATTTCTGAACATATTTCTTCTTTCTCCCCCTCATTAGCCACCTCATTTAACCAAAAATTTTTAAAATTTAAGATAGTTCAGCAGAACCAAATAACACATGAATCAAAATCCAGTGCTTGGCACAGGGCCCATAATAGGTTCTTAGGCAATGTTTTGGACAGCTAGGTGGCACAGTGGAGATAATGCCAAGGCTAGAGTCAAGAAGACTCATCTTCCTCAGTTTAAATCTGACCTCAGATACTTACTAGCTGTGTAACCCTGGGCAAGCCACAAAACTCTCTGTACCTCAGTTTCCTCATCTGTAAAACAAGCTAGAGAAGGAAATGGCAAACTGTTCTAATATCTTTGCCAAGAAAACCCCAATTTGGGTCATAAAGAGTCAGATATGACTGAAAGGACAAAACAACAATAAATACTTATCGACTGATTGATCTAAACTGAATGGTTTTGCAACATTCTGCACTCATCGTCCCCCACCTCTGTTCTCGTTGTTTCTTCCTAGGATTACTTTTCCAAATGATCCAAGGACAGCGACACCAAGACTTTCTTGACAGCCTCTTCAGAGTGATTTATGGTCAGTAGTCAGTTGGATCTCCCCAGTATTGCACAACAGAGCAATAACTCAAGGACGTCCATCACCAATCGTGATTCAGCCTTCTGCCTATGCTGATGCTACTCTAGAGAAAACAGTCGAGATGGCCAGTAGTTGGCACTGGCAGCTGACACAAGGAGGGAGCAGGGTCTGACACAGAGCATCCATCGTCTCTGCCCAGAGGGATTCTTCTACCAAGGGAAGTTCTACACAAGTGAATCAGTTGGAGGAAAATGAAGTCAAGGTAGGCGTCTAAAGATTCCCTTCTGTTTTTTAATGATAGTAAGTTATAGAGCTTTGTCATTGCAGAAGCTCCCAGTGAACTTGGCCTTGCAATGAAAATACCATAGAATCAGGAAGCTACTAAGAATTTCAAAATAAGCATGGTTCCTAGGTTTTAAGACTAAGAGAGGGCTTAGAAATCATCTTGAAAAGAGAAGTAGAGACTCATTCAAAGTGACATAGATGGGGGGCAGCTGGGTAGCTCAGTGGATTGAGAGCCAGGTCTAGAGACAGTAGGTCCTAGGTTCAAATCTGGCCTAAGACACTTCCCAGCTGTGTGACCCTGGGCAAGTCACTTAACCTCCATTACCTACCCTTACCACTCTTCTGCCTTGGAGCCAATACACAGTATTGACTCCGAGACGGAAGGTAAGGGTTTAAAAAAAAATGACACCAATAATGTAAAGTCAATTAATGTCAAAGATTTAAGAGGTAGCATGGTATAGTGAGAAAAACAATGAATTTGGAGGTGGGTGGACCTGGGTTCAAATCCTGCCTCTTTCACTTAGTACTTTTGTGACCTCATGATACAACACATAGCCTCTGTAAAATAAGTAGATTGGACTAGATAGAACTGGAAGGGAGCTTAAAAGTCTAAAAGGTCCTGTGATTCTGTGACTACAGTGTATGAAAGATAGTCTCCACCAAAAAAAATGGCAGCCCATTGTCAATAAGTTGGTAGATGAGTCTTACAGATTTGCTTGCATCTCAGAGGAAGTGAGTGAAGTGACTTAGGATCATAGAGTAGGGTGAGTTGGCCTTGGAGATCACCTGGTCCCATCTCTTAATTTTACTAAAGGGAAGGTCAGATAGGTAGAAATTGGCAGATTTGGGATTTCCAAGATGTATCCAGAAAATGGAAATAGGTGGCACACTGGATAGAGCACTGGGCTTGGAATAAGGAGTGCTCATCTTTATGAGTTCAAATCCAACCTCAGACACTTATGAGCTGGGTTACCCTGGGAAAGTCACTTAACCTGTTTGCCTCCATTTCCTCATCTGCAAAATGAGCTGGAGAATAAAATGGCAGTCCACTCCAGTATCTTTGCCAAGAAAACCCCAAGTGGGGCACAAAGAGTCAAACCTGACTGAAAAACAACAGAACAAAGATGGCAATCCACTGAGGTTCTACATGGCTTAACGTTCAGGTTTGATTTCCTAGGGCTGTGGTAGTGAACCTATGGCACATGCATCAGAGGGGGACACTCAGAGCCCTCTCTATGGACATGCCTGCTGTTGCCTTAGCATAGAGTTCACCAGAATTCCTTACTAGAAAACTAGAGGGACATGGGCTAGGTTGCTGCCCTCCCCCTCTCCACGTGTGCCTGAGGACATCATCTGCCCCTCTAAAAGTTTCGCCTTCACTGTCCTAGGGCGATGCTGGAAGAGAAATAAAAAATGAACAGAGAAAGCTTAAGGCTTGGTTTAAGGGATGAAGAGCTGTCCAATTTGACTGGAAAAGAGGGTGTGTGTAGGGGAGTAGTATGAAATAAAACTGGAAAGGTAAGTTGGGGCTGAGTGGTAGAGGACCTCAAATAACCATATGAACACAGCCTTCATTCAGGCCCTCGTTGCTTCTTGCCTTGACTATGGCTATGCCTTCCTGATTGGTCTCCAAGCCTCAAATCTCTCCCTGCTCCAAATAAAGCTACCACAGTGATTTTCCTAAAGCTCAGATTTTACCTTGTTACCTCCCTGCTTAATTCAGCCCTACTAGCTCCCTATTGGCAGCTAGGTGGCACAGAGAATAGAGTATATACACAGCCTGGGATCAGGAGGAGTCATTTTCCTGAGTCCAAATCCAGCTTCAGTCACTTCCTAGTCAGGTGACCCTGGGCAAGTCACTTAACTGTGTTTGCCTCAGTTTCCGCATCTTTCAAATGAGCTCAAAAAGGAAATGACAAAGTATTCCAGGTATCTTTGCCAAGAAAACTCCAAATGGGTTCAAGAAGAGTTGGATGTGACTGAAAACAATTAAACAAACAGTTTCCTAATAATTGTAGGATCTAATATAAATCCCTCTGTTTAGAAACCAAAGCCCTTCCATTCTGTCTCTCCAGCCTTATTACACATTGTTCCCTTCCATGGTCCCTTGAGCAGGACTCTTTATCTCCCTATATGCTTCTGCTCTGACCTGTCCGCCATGCCTGGAATGTGCTCCCTCCTCCCCTCTATCTTTAGGATCAAGTTTCAGTTCAAACATCACCAGCATAAGGCTTTTCCAATTCTCTCAGCTCTGGGTGCCTGGCTCCCCTAGTCACTCTGGATGTATTTTGTCTATACATACTTATACACAGATGTAAATGTGTATGTACATATATGCGTGTGTGTCTCTCTTTCTCTCTGTCTCCCTCTCTGTCTCTCTCTCTCTCTTTCTATCTCGTCTCTCTCTGTCTTTCAGTCTCTCTCTGACTCTGTCTCTGTCTCTCTGTCTCTCTCTGTCTCTCTGTGTGTGTTTCTCTTTGTCTCTCTCTCTCTCTCTCTCTGTGTCTCTCTCTCTATCTCTATCTCTCTCTGTCTCTCTGTCTCTCTCTCTCTGTCTCTGTCTCTCTCTCTCTCTCTCTCACACACACACACACACACACACACACACACACGGGTTGTCTCTCTAGCTAGACTGCAAGCAGGACCTGATTCACTTCTGTCCTTTTAACCCCAGCCCCTGGCACAGGACCTAGCTTATAGGGAAAGGGACTAGAGCTATGAGTGCAATAGGTTGAGTAACTCCCAGGTGAGGAAACTCCCTCTACCAAAGGAGGTCATCACTTTTGCTGAAATGTATTATCTTAGAGAATTGCCCGGAGCACTGGAAGGTTAAATCACTTGCCCAGGGTCACTCAGCCAGTATATATCAGAATAGGACTTGAACTCATATCCTCCTGGCTTTGAGTCTGGGGCTCTCCATCCACTCAGCCACCGTACCTCAGAGGCTAGGAGGTGATTAATAAATGCTTGAACCTAAGAAATTTGGGATTTATTTCCTAGGTTCAGATTTCTTTTTGCAAATCTCAGATATTAATGAAGGTTGCTTATGATGACATGGACTAGGATCCAAATGGTTACAGAATTCCATTCTTCTTCGAAGATAGGAGAGAATGAAAGGGGAAATGGATGGTTACAAGAATGTCATTTTGGTTTCTAGGGAGTGTTTTCTTTGTTTATTTTGAAATATATGTGACTTTTATTGTTCAGAAGGCACTGGCTTTTATAATAGAATGTAGGCGCCATGAAGACAGGCACCATTTTGTTTTTGTTGTATCTCCGGGGTCTAGCATAATAACTGCTTTTTTACAGGCAATTAATAATAAGCAATAGATTGATTTGGAGAACGATTTCACTGTTTGAGCCCTAGATCCAAGTCCACAGGGTTAGTCCCTGCCACTTCCTTTTTAAAAAAAATAATTAATTAACTAGTTTATTAAATTAAAGTTCCCAGGTATCTCCCTCCCTTCCCTTCCTGCAGAAGAGGAGGCATCATTTAACCAAAAGATCTGTGTATATAGAAACAATGTCTTGCTTCTTGCCATTCATCAGTTCTTTCTCTGGAGGTGGACAGATCCAATTTATTCTTTAAACAATATCTCTGTTGCTGTGTATAATGTTCTCCCTTGGGTCTGCTCGTTTTACTCTTCCTAATTTCATGAGGGTCTTTCCGTGTTTTCCCAAATTAACTTGCTCATCATTTCTTATGATGTGGTAGCATTCCATCATGATCATGTGCCACAACTTGTTTAGCCATTTTCTCAAGCCCTCACTCTTCCATATTTCATCTGTTGCCATTCAGGGACCTGGTGTGTCTAAAGTATTGGGTTCTAGGAATGTTCCAGGGAGTTGACATATTAGATACAAATTGAAACATCTGGGAATACATCCCAGATACATTAAATCCACTCGAGAGAAACATGTTGGAAGGGTAAGGTGCTATAGGATTTTTCCAATACGCCCCCTGTGTCCTGACTTTTTGTGAACTGAGCCTCTGACTCTAGAATTGGAGAATCTGAGTTTCAATCCCATCACTGACATTTACTTGTGTGCTCTTGAAGGAGTCACTAAACCTCATAATGCCTCGGTTTCTTTCTCTGTAAAATGAGGGGATTGGACTAGAATGATCTCGAAGGTCCTTTTCAAATCTGTCTCTAAGGGGGCAGCTGGATAGCTCAGTGGATTGAGTCCCAGGCCTAGAGATGGGAGATCCTAGATTCAAATCTGGCCTCAGACACTTCCCAGCTGTGTGACCCTGGGCAAGTCACTTGACCCCCATTGACTATCCTTACCACTCTTCTGCCTTGGGGCCAATCCACAGTATTGACTCCAAGACAGAAGGTAAGGGTTAAAAAAAAAATAAAATAAATCTGGCTCTAGTTCCTGAGCCTATTACTTCTCCAGTTCTGGGTACATTCTGGGGTTTTATCTGGTTTTTGAGAGCTTGAGACACCAGCCTGATTTGGCCATAGCCATCTCGAGGAGTTCATGAAGTCCTTCTTCTTTTGAAAAAATGTATTAATAGTGAGACTGGTGAGTTGGCATCCCAGCCAGCGGTTTGTGGGTTGGGAGAGGGCAGAGATGAAGATGAGTTTTAAAGTGTTGCCTTTCCTAGGACGTGCTTGCTTCCACCGAACGTTCAGGCTCTCCCTCCTCTGTCCGCCCGCCTTTGTTCACGAGTCCTGTCTCTTGGCTGGCCAATATCACGCAAAGGTCTCTACTGTCCTGCTTTTTTGGATGAGTTAATCATAAATGAATGACCCCTGCCAGGCAAGTGGTATCAGTGTGACTCAGAGCACTGTGCAAATATTAATAAGTGATAGGAAGTGGGAGTATTGCTATGAATAAATCAGGAGGAACTTTCTCGGTCAATAGTTTAATTGCTCCATTCCCTTCTCCTGTCAAGGTTAGGGGGAAGGGCTTTGCTTCCTTCTCCTTTTAGGTGTGACCTTACCATCTTTCCTTCCATCGCTGGCACAAATAGGAGAAACCAGCCGACTTCATTTCTAACCATCTTACGTAATAACCTCGTCCCATCGTGGGGACTAGACCAGTGGGTTTTTCCAGTAAGGCTTGTTGGTTAACCTTGACCTGATTTCTAAGGATTCGTGTTTACCACATGGTCAGCCAGGGCTCCCGAGAGTCCCCATTTTCCCCCTCTAAAAGCAGGGAAGGCAAGGAAGTTAGATGGACAGGGTAAGCACTGCTCTTCTGGGAAGCTTTGCTGCAATTATTGCTCTCAACAACAGTTCTCAACGTGTGGTCTGACCGCTGGGCTTCCCAATACCTTTCCTTCTTGGTCAACATTTTCTTTCTTTAAGCAGTTATATGTAAAGACAACTTTTAACATTAGTTTTCTAAAACGTGGAGTTCCAAATTCTCTGCCTCTCTACCACCCTGCCCCTCCCTGCAGTGGTCAGCAATGCAATATAGGCTAATTCATGTGCTATCATGCAAAATGTGTTTTCCTTTCAAGGGGTCCATGAGATCCAAACTATTTTTATGATTATACTTTCTAGCATAGGAAATATCAATAGATATGCATAAAGAAAAGCTCCTTGTGGAGAGGGATCCTCAATCATTTTTGCCCAGAATCAAAGAGTCTGAGGTGAGATTTGAACCCAGGACGTCTTCACTCCAACTCCAGAACTCAGAGGCAACATGATACAGTGAAAAAAATAGTGGCTTTGGAGTCAGAAGACCAGAGTGTGATTTCCAGACCTGCTATTTACTACGAGCATAGTCTTGGATGAGAGACTTAAGCCTCTTAAGTCTTAGTTACCTCATCTGGAAAATGGGCAAGTTAGATCAGTGGTTCCCAAACTTTTTTGGCCTACCGCCCCCTTTCCAGAAAAAATACTACTTGGCCCCCTGGAAATTAATTTTTTTTAATTTTAATAGCAATTAATAGGAAAGATAAATGCACTTGTGGCCATCACCGCTTCCCTGGATCGCTGCAGCACCCACCAGAGGGCGGTGGCACCCACTTTGGGAATCACAGAGATTAAAAGATCTCTGAAGCTTCTTCTAGCTCTAAAGCTATCATTCCGCAGTGTAAAATTTACCATATGAACTGAGATGAGCACGGAAGTCTCAAATGAACTAATATCATCATGCCACTGTGTGGTCATGGGCCAAACACTTAGAAAGAAACCCTAGAGCCCAGCTAGACGAGCCACGGGCCCACAGCCAGCGAAGGAAACCACAGGGGCTTCATTGGCCGGATGAGTTCATTACAAAAAAAGGCTCAACTAGTGAATTCTTTGCACTTTGAGGCATTTGAGGTTTCATAAAATGTCTGCAGGGGTAAATTTTTTTTGGAGTCAGTCATCTAAAAACCTACACTCTGTTCCTTTTGCAAACCCAGGACCAAACCCTTTTGCTTGCCTCTTGCTTTCCAAGCCTGTTTTTTGTAAGATTTGCTGGAAAGAAAGGAGAGAGGGTTCTCTACTACTTACTAGGTTTGATTTTTCTAAATTTGGGGAGCATCTGTCAGGGTGAGGGAGAGCATATAATTAAATAAATGCTTTTGCCATTATAATGAATAATAAATTAATAATCGCATTCTAATATATTTGACTTCCCTTAATCCTATGTGTTTTGTTTTATTTACTGAAATACATTATTTTGGTTTCATCAGGCCATTCTCTTGACATAAAAAAGAGTACAAGTCTCTGTCATAGATCGTCATAAAATGACTGGAAGCTTCTTGGGAATTTACCCACTCTACACTTATCTACCCCATCCTACACTATATTTTAATTCTTGCAACATCCAAGTTTAATAATAATAGGTGACATGTATATAGTGCTCTTTAAGTTTTCCAAAGCATGTTACAAATATCTCATTTTATCCTCACAACCACCCTGGGGAATAGGTGCTATTCTTATCCCCATTTTATAGATTAAGAAACTGAGGCAAAATCATATATAGGTATATGGAAAAGAATATTGTAAATCGCTATCAATTAGAGAAATGCAAACCAAAAGAATTCTGAGATATCATCTCACCCCTATTATGATAAAAGGAAAAACTAACAAATGTTGGAGGGGATGTGGGAAAATGGGGACACCAACTCACTGATGGTGGAACTGTGAATTGATTCAACCATTTTGCAATTCTTATTCTGTTGAATAATAGTGTAGAATTATGCCCAGAAAATTATAAAGTCGTGCATATACTCTTAGAGCAGCAGTACCATTACTGGGTCTGTTTCCCAAGGAGAGCAAGGAAAAGGGGAAAGAGCCTTTATGTTCCAAGATATTTGTAGCAGCTCTCTTTATGGGGACAAAGAACCAGAAATCGAGGAGATGTCCATCAATTAGGGAATGGCTAAATCAATTGTGATATATGATTGTAATGGAATACTACTGCACTGTAAGAAATTATGAGCAGTTAAAAATTTTTTTTTAAACTTGGAAAGATCTATTTGAAATAATGAACAGCGAAATGAGTAAAACCAAGAGAATATTCTATAGAGCTATACAATTAATATTTGAAGAATAACATGTGAATCTCTACCTCCAGAGAATCAAGTAAAAAATAAAAGCATAAAAGACACGGTCTCTATATACATATATCTTTTTGTTGGATGATGCCTTCTATGGTGGGGGGTTGGGGGGAAAGGAAGGGGCTGAGAAACAGGGAATAGATTCTACTAAATAAATACATTTTAAAAATTAAAATAAAAGAAATCAAGGCAGACGGTCATGAAACGACTTGCCCAGGGTCTTACTGCTAGTAAGTGTCTGAGGTCAGATTTGAAATGAAGTTCTCCTAACTCTAGATTTAATGTTCTAACCATTATTTCACCTGGCTTGCCTGACCAGAGTATACCAGCCCTGAATTATAGTGCAAAGTTGACTTAAATATAAACACAGTTGAATTAGAAAAACAAATGCTTAAAGGAAGAGATCCCTTGGGAGTTCCTAAAGAGTGGGGTTTGCTTTTAAATAGCCTTTTGCTTTTTCTTAGACTTTCCTTTTGCAGAGTTCATTGTAATTCCCCACCGATATCATTTCCTTTTACAATCTGCCTCTGGGGTCAGGACAGGGCAGGTTTTATATTTTACTAAGAAAGAAAATAAACTTCGGGGAGCTCAATCATGGTCACACAATAAGTTTTATAGGCAATGGAATCTCTTCCCTAGCCCTGGTCCCACTACACAACATTTCCCTAGCATGTAATATAAAGCACGTTGTATTATATGGGGCTCATGATGTATCTGGGGAGTCCTTGTGATTGAGGGGGTCTAGGGATGGCTGAAAGTCACCAGCCTCAAGCACAGCACATAGGGAACAAAACTTGCTCTGGTAGATAAACAGGTTTTTTTGCCCATCGCCCCTCGAGTGAATAATCTCAGAAGAGGGGGCAGTCCTCTTCCAACATGCTCTTCTTCCACTTTGCCCAGGATGGGCAGGTTTTTTGGTCTTGGTGTTGGGCAGCAAACAAAACGTGTTCTGATGTGGGCCAGATTTCTGTGACCTCCGAAGAAGATGCTTCTAATTCCTTTCATGGATGCCCTGGAAACCTGCATTGATATGTCAGCATAGTCTATGATTTTGTTTATTAAATACTTCACTTTTCTGAGCATTTTGCACACGAGCACGTTCCTGATGAGTAAAAATGGAGATGATAATATCACCTGCCTCATAGAGTTGTGGTTCAGATGAAATGATAGCGTGTTTATAATATGACCTAAAAGCACGGAGGAAGTAGGAACTTTCATTTAACCCTTTGTGCTTCAGACAACTCTATAGTATAGTAAGACCTCGTTTTACACGGCCAGTATGTCCCAACACCCTTCACGGAAGTGGAAAATGGCACACGATAGTGAACCCTATTATTTAATAAGTATTTCTTAGACGAACATCACTAGACACTTTATGGATTTTCTTAGACCTATCAGAGCTCCCAGCATCACAGGGCCATTATTCATAACTAAATAGCATCATCGCAACAAAGAACATATTGCTCTGATACAGACATGCCTTGTAGGAGGGAGAACTCTGGATAAAGGCTGATGCAGGAGCGAATTGGCACAAACCAATGTAATGATTCATATTAAAGCTTCCCAGAGCAAGACTGATTGTGGTTGGGTGAACCGCTGAAGAGACTCTATGCTGCTTGGAAAAATGATGTGGATCTAGTGCATAATGAAAGTTTTTTATTTTGTGTATTTTTCTGCCTTTATATATATATTTTCAATCGCCAGTCACATACACCTGAATTCACCTGGGCTGAGTTTGGGTAAAATGAGGTTCTATCATACTTAGTATCTACCAAGTCAGAGGCAGGTTGCAGTCTGTTTTGTTGGAGGAAAGTCCCATGATGGGAATTCCCTACTGTAACAAAAATCACAGATCCTCTATGGGTGAAAGGCATAGATATAAATAGGTAGGATCCAAGGTAGGATATGATAGGCATAAAAGATAAAGAAATATGAGGTCATAGAAATTACTTTTTTTTTAACCTTTATCTTCTGTCTTAGAAATCAACACTAAGAATCAGTTCCAAGCACTGGTATTAGTGGCTTGCCTGGGATCACACAGTTAAGAGGTATCTGAGGCCAGATTTGAAGCCAAGATCTCCCATCTCCAGGCTTGGCTCTCTATCCACCAAACTACCTACCTGCCCCAATAGAGATTACTTTCAGCTGGAGGACCCAAGGAAAGCTTCATGGAGGAAATAGCATCTATACTTAGCTTGAAGGAAGAGAGGGGCTCTACCAGATAGAGATGGTTAGTTCCGAGGGCAGGGGCAAGAGGAACAGTGTGAGCCAAAGAAAGAGCAGAGAGGCAGGAAATGTAAGACAAAAATAGGGGAGAGAAAGGAATCCAATTTGGCCGTGAGGCAGAATACATGAATGGTGAAGGGTGGTATGAAATAAGACTAGACAGGAATTTTGGATGCAGATTTGATGGGGGGTGTTAAATACCAGGTCAAGAATTTAAAATCTAATTGTTGGGGAGGTGGGGCAGCTGGGTAGCTCAGTGGATTGAGAGCCAGGCCTAGAGACAGGAGGTCCTAGGTTCAAATCAGGCCTCAGACACTTCCTAGCTGTGTGACCCTGGGCAAGTCACTTGACCCCCATTGCCTAGCCCTTACTACTCTTCCACCAAGGAGCCAATACACAGAAGTTAAGGGTTAAAAAAAAAAAAAAAAGAAAAGAAAATCTAATTGTTGGGTAATGGGGATCCACTGAAGGTTTGTGGGAAAGGGGTGAGACGATCAGAACAATGCTTTAGGAAAATTCGATTGTCAGTGGTATAGAGGATGAACTGGATTCAGGAAGACTTGTCTGGAAACCATTGTAGTAGACTGCCTAAGAAGGTCAGAATCTGAACTGTAGTGACCACAGTGGGAATAGAGAGAAGGGGCTGGACACAAGATATTAAGCATAACTCCTGTTCCAAAGCTCATTGCTATAAGACTCTTTCTTTATTGGTGGAGCTGAATGCCCTGCCTTGGATGAGCATCAGGGTAGAGATAGTGAGAGAGAAAGAGAGCTTCAGTTTTCATCCAATTTTCTTCACTAGTCTTTCAAGCTTTGAAGTGCTTCAAGAGTTTTGGCTTCTAGCTTTGAGATCAAAGACAGAAGATTCTGATACCATGTTAGATTGCTAAAGGAAAAGACTCTGGGAATCTAGGAGGAGAGCTGGTAGTCTCACCACCTACGGCCCCACAAAATAAAAGAAACTGACAAACTGAAGCATATCATAAGATCGAAAGCTATGCAAACTCAGCATTTACAGATGTTGAGAATGAGATTCAGAGAGAGGAGAGGGGAGGTGACTTATTCGAGGTTAGTAAGGAGCAAAGTGAGACTTGGAAATCAGTCCTTCTGACTTAAAGTCAGGGAACTCAATAGTCCTTCCTCCCACCCAGAGTAGGGTGACTAGGATGGTGAAAAGACTGGAAACTCCAGCACATGGAGAACGGTCAGAAAAACTGGTTAAGTTTAACCCAGACAACAGAAATGAGGAATAAATGGTCACCATCTGAAAATATGATAAGAGCTGTTCATGTTTTAAGTACCACTAAAGTTAAAAATAAACATCCCTGGGGGCAGCTGGGTAGCTCAGTGGATTGAGAGCCAGGCTTAGAGAGGTCCTAGGGAGGTCCTAGGTTCAAATCTGAACTCAGACTCTATCTAGCTGTGTGACCCTGGGCAAGTCACTTAACCCTCATTGCCTAGCCCTTACCACTCTTCTGCCACTCCAAGACGGAAGGTAAGGGTTTATATATATATACATATCACTTTTATGAAAGATTGCCAGTTATTGAATAAGAATGTGAAAGGTACCCTAACAACCCTGGGGAAACTTTGTTTTTGAGTGAAGATAGATCTGGGATGGTAGTTTTCTTTTTGGCATCGTTTCAACTTTGTTCCAGTTTTCAAAGTACTTTGGATATATCATCTCACTCAATCTCCACAACAATCCTGTGAGGTATGGACTATAATTTGTCCCTTTTTACAGATGAAAAAAAACCAAGGCTTATAGAAGTTAAATGACATCCATGGTTAGCTAGTTAGTGTCAGAAACATGATTCTGTCCCAAGTTTTCCTATATGTAAGTCAGGATTCTTCCCATTACATATGAAAGAGAGATGAGATTTACTCTTCCTAAGATCAGAAGAAATCAGGACCGATGGATGGAAGGTACAAAGAGAAAGATTTTTAGCTCAATGTAAGAGAGAATTCAAACACTAGAACACTGAGAAATATTAGAACATGATGTAGTGAGCTCCCTTTTCCTAAAAGCATCCAAGCATGGGCTGCATGATCGTCCACCTGGAATATTGTCTACAAAAGGATTTCTGCAAGGGCTAGGAGTTTAGATGAGATGATTTCTAATGTGTCTCCCTAAGATTTGTGATTTTATACCCGGAAAGGGAAAATCCTTGGGAGGAGCTAGTTAGCTTCTTGTTCAGACCCACCCAGCCTTTTCCAAATTAAGCTCAGCCCTCTTTAAACACAAGGGTTTCTTCTCTTACTGTGCGGGAGAGTCCTTGCTTTTGGGGGAGGGTACTATTACTTAGTACCTTCAGGGTGCTTTAAGCCAAGACTTTATGTATCCATAGAAATCAGGCTCCAAGGAGTTCAAAGTCTTTAGCATAATTGCTTCTAAAAATAACTTTTTTTTTTTTTTGAAAGTTAAGAGAGTAGTTTAATTGAATACTCTCAAAGAGGCCCTAAGGAAAAATGCAGCCCCAAGCTCGTCAAACATTGTAATCTTTAAGAGTGTTTGTCTCGGTGAAGGTACTTTCTCCCTTGGTCCTTTTATCTCCAGTTCTGTAGGTAATGCATCTTTAGGAGCTTATGCAAAGCAGCCCAGACTTTGCTGACCAGGAAAGGGTGGGATCTTTATTCCTTGGATTAAACCTCCTTGGCTTGGTTCTTTGGCTTCGGATCTCTTTTCTTTTGGTCTCTGGAGACTTCTAGCCCTAGTCCGGAAAACAGAGAGTTCTCTCCTGCCTCTGGGGAGATCTAAGCAATCTCCCGTTTTCTCTAAAAAGGAACTGTGCAAGAGGACCAATTATGTATTTGATGTCAGTATTAGGACCTTAAAAGTCTGTTAGCACACAGAGCCAGGTGGGTCTCCCTTTTTTCACTCTGGCTTTCAGTTGCTTGATTTTTGTGTGATTTCTGTCTTTCTGTTGACAAAGGAACATCTACCAGCACGAGTGAAAGACTTGAAAGTAAGAATCCCGGAGTGAAACCATTTCTATGAACGAGAATGGCTTTGAATGGAAGACTCAGTAAGCCCAGGGCTCCAAGTAAACATTTATCCCTTGAAGGAGGAGGACATGGAGGGCGAAGAGGGGAAGCATTAGATCACTATCCCACAAAGAGGAAACATCATGAATTTTGTCTCCCCAACTTCCATTGGTTTTCTTTCAGGCCTTGGAGCCAACTCCAATAAAGCATTTCTGGAAAGATGATTGTTAACTTTTCGATGTGAGCACTTACACTTTGGAAATTAGCAAGCACAACAAATGAGGGTTTGATTTATTGTTCTGCTGGTTTTCTAGACTTAAGGAAACAATAGAGAAAATTATTTAGATTAAACTCTGAAGTATGTCACAAATATATATATATATCCTGGGGAAAAATTATTAGACATATCCCAATACATCCTTGTTTCATTATTACAGTGAATCAATTGTATTTCTACAATGTTCCGGGCACTACTTCGCCATCATCTTCTGTGGCAGACAGAGCATCAAAAGGTTAGTAGCATTATGAGAAACCCAGCTCAGTCTCAAATGGTCAGCCTTACATCCATTAGAAATTGTGCTACAGAATTACACATTCAGGACCATGGAAATTCAGTAACAATGCCACCGACTCTCCTGATAGTGATTCTGCCAGAATTTCAACTTAGGTCCTCAGTCCTAAATCCAGCATTCTGTCCATTGAGCCATGCTCCAGTGCTGACCATTTGATTGATGGCAACCTGGAATTAATTATCTTTGGTCCAGACTGTGATTTTTCATCAATATAAGAGAAACCCCTGAGGGAAAACTCCCTCCACAAAAGCCAATCAATAATGCATATGTAATTTATGACCTTACAGAATAGCCTGGGGCACATTTGCTAACCAGGAAAGAGTTAAGTGCTTATTCTTTGGGCTAACACAATTTTCTCAGTTCTTCAGCATCTGGTCACTTTTGGTTCATGGGGACCAAAAGTCACACAGTCAGGATGTGACAAAGGGGGGACTCAACTTGGCTCCAAATCCCATCTCTGTCATTTACTAACTGTGTGATAATGAATAATCACTCTATTTCCTTGAACCCCAGTTTTCCCAGCTCTAAAGTGGGAATAACAATAATAAGCATTATTTTTCTTGAGGCTCAAATGAGATCATCTGTGGGAAATGCTTTATAAATTTGAAAGGACAGGACAGCGGAAAGCTAGCTAGGTCAGTGGATTGAGAGCAAGTTCTAGAGATGGGAGAACCTGGGTTCAAATCTGATAGCAGGCATTTCCTAGCTGTGTGATCTTGGGCAAGTCACTTGATCTCCATTGCCTATCCCTCACTGTTCTGCCTTGGAACTAACAGACAGTTTCAATTCTAAAAGGAAGGTAAGGGTTGTTTTTTTTTGTTTGTTTGTTTTTTTTAAGTATGATATAAATCAGCTATTTTTATTGTACCAGCATTACAAATAAGAAGTGAGCACCTGCCCTGGTGAAGTGGGATCCTGAACCCATGAAAGGTCTCTGATGTATTAACAAATGTGTATTTATGTATACACGTTTATGTACATCTGTGCATCTAATGTTTTTCTCAGTAACACTCAGCCTGTTTGCTGTCGCTCTGCACTAGGTTTTTCTTGGGACTCTGGGGAATCTGACAGAATCACAGGACAGAATTGAAAATAACTTTTATTTATTTTCTTAAAAAAAAAAAACACTTTACATCCTTGATCCCTCTCTATATTCTGGAATGACTTGCTTTTTGCATTAGTTCTTAAGCTGTGGCTTCGAGCAAGTTCCTTCTCCCATGTGAGCCTCAGTCTTCTTCTCTATGAAATGAGGGAGTGGGAGCATAGAGATGATCTTTTTGAACTTTCAGTTCGATCTGGCTCTGACATCCTCTGTCTTGAAATAAGATTCTATTTGGGTCATTACTTGTGGCTTCTCCTTTGGGTAACTTGAGGGACAGTGCCATCTGCTGGGGGATTCAAACTTCACTATTTAAATCAGCATTGATTATAATTAACTGAGAGAGAGTGCTGGGGGGGGGAGAGAGAGAGAGAGAGAGAGACAGACAGACAGACAGACAGACAGACAGACAGACAGACAGACAGACAGACAGACAGACAGACACAGAGACACAGAGCCAGACACTGAGACACAGAGAGAGACAGAGACAGAGACAGAGAGAAAGACAGAGACAGAGACACAGAGACACAGACACAGACAGAGACAGAGAGAGATAGAGAGAGAGACACAGAGAGAGAGACACAGAGAGAGACAGAGAGACACACAGAGAGAGGGACAGAGAGAGAGACACAGAGACACACACACACACACACACACACACAGAGAGAGAGAGAGAGAGAGAGAGAGAGAGAATTCCCCTCCCTTGAATTTTTGGCCAACTTTTCTCTCATGTCCTATGAATGACTTACAGGAGGACAGGGACTAGAGTCTCATAGGACAAGAAGATGTGGCTGGTGTGCTGCAATCTGTACTCTTGAATAGAATTTCTACCTCAGTGAGATCTTCAAAAGTATTCTTGAATATGTGGACTCATTTTATGTTCTAGATGTATCCTAATTTTTTCTACGTTTAATCCATCTTCCAAGGAAAATGGTTTAATTCCTTTTTCCTTTTAAGAAAGAAATGTAGGCAAACCAAATTCCAATATAGTATGAGTTGTTTATGAAATGCAGCGATGGCTAGATGTGTGAAATCATCACAGAGGAAAAGGTCTTAATTTTTAAAATTCAAATCCTTGCGATGTTATTCTACATTTTTGCCCATGTCTAAGTATCCTTTAGTGCTTCCCCCTTCGTTTTACTGGTCTGTGAATTCATTGGTGTGTGTCAGGAGGACACTCAATATAGAAACTCCCTCTACCAATATAGATTTGAGCTTTCTCTGTGGCTACTAATTTGATAGAAGTGCCTTGAGCAGAGAGCTAAAACGTCTTGCCCAGCATCGCAGTCAGTGTGTCCTAGCAGGGAATTGAAACCAAGTACCCCTAGCTTCACACAAAGTGAAGCTATCTACTATTTCACATCTGCCTCTTATTTGGCATATAGTAGGTAGTTAACACACGATTGGCAAATTGAATTAAGTTGATCAAGGAGGTCTTAGTGTGCTCCCACACATCCTGGGGATATCTAATGATTTTTGCTGTTGTGGCCAGAGCTAACAAAAGGGAATCCCTTAGCATCTTGCCTGAGGGATCAGCTAAATAATGAATGATCCAGCCACGTGCTGAATATCCCCTTGTTTCCTTGCATTAAGTACCCATGATGGTCAAGGAGAGAGGTGATGGGGTGTAGTGGATAGAGAGCTGACCTCCGAAGGAAGAAGCCTTGAGTTCAAGTTATATCTCTGACATAGACTGACTGTGCGACCCCTGAACAAGTCTCTTAACTTCTCAGTGCTCTGGGCAGCTTTCCAAGTCTGGAAATTCAGAGAAGGTGCCAGTTTCATTGATAGAGATATCGTCCTCATCTGAAGGCTCCTGATGCCCATGAAATCCATTTCAGTTGCTAGGTCTGTATGCCATTTAGTAGGGCTTTGATCCATTCTTTCATCCTAACAGTGGCTCTTGGCTCACCTTCTGCAGAGAGTACTTTGGCAAGCCTTCATTCAGAACTTCATGTATTTTGTCCTTGGGCCATCCTTCCCCACAGTATTGCAGTTCACCCCCTGCTCCCTGAATGCATCTCTTTGTCTACATGCTGTTGGTATTCCCCACCCCCACCCCAGTAATAATGTAGAAACAATTTCTAACATTTGTTTTCTGACATTTTGCAATGAAAATTTTCTCCCTCCTTCCCTCCCTCTCATCACTCCTCCAACTGAAGTAGAGTGAAATAAGCAGAACCAGGAACACACAGTACACAGTAATTACAATATTGTAAGATGATCAACTAACTGTGAATGACTTAACTATTATCTAACAGGTAAGGATCCAAGACAACTGCAAAGGACTCAGGGTGGAAAAGGCTCTCCACTGCCATAGAAGGAACCGATGGAGTCTGAATGCAGATTTTAACATGCCATTCTTCACTTGATTTTCCCCACGAGTTTTTTCTTGTATGTGCAATATGTGTCTTCTTTCACAACATAGCAAATATGGAAATGTATATTGCATGATAGTACATGTACAGCTTTATGGGTATGTTTTTTGATAGAGGTGTAGACTGCTTCCCTCCTCCCCAGATAGTAAACACAGTCAAAGGCTGAATGAACATACGACAACCTGAAAGCAAACTGGGCCAGGGACACTCCCAATCGGCGCTCAGGCATGTTTTTGTTGCTTTATGCTCGTTTGGAAAAAAGGCTAGAGGGAGTGTTCATTGACCATTTAGTTCCCTTAAAGCAATTTTATTGTGACCACTTGAAAGACTTTTTAAACTAATTAACTGATTTTTGCTTTTCACTTGGGATCAGGAAAAAATATCAAAACTCCCAGTTGCTTACCTATAAGAATGGGGAATAGAGGTCTGGCTTCACTCTCTTAGCTCTTCCTCAGCATCCAAAGAACAGAGGACAATCCAATTTCAAATGAAGTTACCTTGAAAGAGCCATGATTCAACCGCCCCCAAGAAGATAAAGGGGAAAGAAGCCTGTAAGAAGACAGATGGCCAGAGGCCTGGCCAAAGGCCTCTGAACAAAGGGTTGGGATGTGGTCTTACCAAGTGGCAGTGGAGGTTGGTGGAGGATGGCAAATTGATGTGATGCTATAGGGAAAAAGTGCATCCCTCCTTCAAGCAGATGGACTCATTTGCTGTCATATTATCACAGCTCTTGTCAGTAAATGAAAATAGAAATTCCCTGAAGACCTGGTACTCTCCAACAGAAATTCCCCTGACTCTTGTCTCCCAGCCTTTCTCTTAGCACTGAAAGGACAAAAGGAAAGTGATCAATGTGACCTCTGGGCGATAGAAACACAGAATCCAATATTGGTTTGGCTTCGAACTCCACCAAATTACACATGTATCTCAATTAAGAGAACTGATGAGTTCCTAAAGAATTGAGGTGTTGTTTTTTTTTGTTTGTTTTTTTTGTTTTTTTGGTTTTTGTTTTGTTTTGTTTTGTGAAGAGAAAGCCAATCCTGTTTTATATTCATGTAGGGAGCTTCTTTTTTAAAAGTCTATTGTGATTGAGAGTGGGTGGGAAAGGGTGGTATCTAAGTAGTGATGATGGATTTTGCCTAACTACCTTAGGGATAGGTTTTCATTTCCTTAAAACAAACAAAAATCCCTTCATTTCTTTTTAATCAACTGGCATTTATTTTCTGCCCCCCTCTTACCTCCCTACTACTGGGAAAAGAAAAAAGAAAAAGAAAATCCTTGTTACAGATAGATATAGAGATGGAGATGGAGATGGAGATGGAGATGGAGATGGAGATATAGATATAGATATAGATATAGATAGATATAGTTAAGCAAAACAAATTCCTTTATTGGCCATGCTCAGAACTATGTGTCATTGTGTGCTCTGAACTCATCAGCTCTCTGGCAGGAGGTGGGCTTCATGATGAATCCTCTGGAATTGTGATTAATCATTGAATTCCTAAGTCTTTCAGAGATGTTTGTCTTTACAATATCGTTGTTATTATACACATTGTTGTACTTCTGTTCCCTTCACTCTGCATCAGTTCAAAAAAAACTTCCCAAGTTTCTCTGAAATGATCCCTTTCGTTATTTCTTACAGCATAGTAGTATTCTACTACATTCATAGACCATAATTTACTCAACCAATTGTTGATTCATTTCCCATGGACCGGGAGGTAGAGTGGTGCAGTAGAAAGAATCTTTGGGATTTGGAATCAGAGGACCTGAAGTCCCAAATGCCTTTTTACTATAGTATATCTTTGGGCAAATCCCTTGCCTTCTAAGTGCTCCAACTTCCTCATTTGTAAAACAATGGGGTTGCAACAAATGATCTCTACAATCCCAACTCTAAATTTTATGAATTTCTGCTCCCAGTGGCAGAGTAGACAAGACTTGGGGAGAGGGTGGGGATGGTGCGGCAGGACTCTAAGGCTCAGAAGATAACTTCAGTCTGAATCATGGAAGAAAGAGCATTCAGACTGTGGCCTAAAGGATAGAGTCATACAGAAAGATAAGAAGAAGGAAAGGAAGCTGCCAGGGAATTGGCACTGAGACCAAACTCTTGAAACACCTTTAGAATATAGAAACTTTTGGTTGAAAAGCACCCTCAGAGATCATATTTCGTATAAGCTTTATGACCTTGAACAAATCAGTTAACCTCTCTAAGCCTTCACTTCATTCTCTGCAAAATAAGAGAGTCAGACCAGATGACTTTTAAGGTTCTTTCCAACTCAAAATGGATGACCCTCTGAACTAATTCTTTAGTTCAGGAGATGTTGCACAAGAGACCACAGTTTCACGTCTCTGTCCCTAAAACAGGACTGACTCTCGTCTCAGAGCAGCAGGTTCCTGGTACCAGATTGCCCTGGACAGCCCTGGACTGCAGGGTTAGCTCTGGATGAGAGCCCAGGTTCCAGGAACAGCCAAGAACCACTGACCAAAAACATCACGGGATGGAGAGACTCTGGAAAGCAACACTGACAACTGGCATTTGTTGAGAATGAAAAAGGAACTTGGTGATCTCCTTCTCATCAACATCCCGGTTATCACCACCAGCGCTCCAGCCACCACAAGGGATGACTTCTTATAAAGAATCTCTTATGCTTGCTTACACTCATCTGTGAGCTCTTATCTTGATGATGAAGACAGCTGCTGGATGCTGGCCCTGGTTGAGAGGCACGAGGCTTATCTAAAATGACAGCAGGCTTCCTACATCTCACAGGGCTAATTTCATTTTGTTTTCTCCTTTCTGCTTAGCTCTGAGCCATAGAAAGTTTCATTTTTCTTTGCTCTTGGTATGGTACCAAAAGCTGTTCATTATTCTCCTTCTGTTCTCCCTTCCTCTTTTTCCCTTTTTCTCCCTATCTGTCACTATTGTTACTCTTATCTTTTCTCTCTCTGTGTCACTGTATGTGCCTATTTCTGTCCATTGCCATCACTGTGTCTGTCTATCTCTTTCTTCCTGCTTCTCTCTCTTTATAATTCTTTCTTTTTCTCTCTTCTCTTTCTCAACTAAGAGGAGACAAAAAAGAAAACAAGGAGGAATCAATTGGTTCCTATTGAACAGGAAAGAAAGAAAAAAGAAGGAAGGAAGGAGGGTGGGAGGCAAGGAAAAAAGGAAAGAGCAAACAGTGAATGAATGAACAAACAAAGGAGTGGTCTGGATTTCTCCCAAGTCAAAACATATTCCATTTTTTTTAAATCCTTACCTTCTATTTTAGAATCAATACTGTGTGTTGGTTCTAAGGCAGAAAAATGGAGTGAGTATCTGAAGCCAAATTTGAACCCAGAACCTCTCATCTCTGAGCAAAACATATTCCATTTCAAGATAGTTCCGTTACATTCACTAGAGAAGGAAATGGCAGATCACTCTAGTATCTTTGCCAAAAAAACCCCAAATGGGGTCCCAAAGAGTCAGACACTACTGAAAACAACTGAACAACTGTAACATTCATTCAACAGATGCTGACTGTTATATGAAACATATTGCATGATTCTTTCTCTGTGGGGGATGCAAAAATGAATGATATAATCATTTCTCCTAAATTCTAATAATTACTATATTACTTTTTTTTAAATAAAAAAAAACAAAACCTAGGACACCGCCCCCCCCTTCTCCCCCTCCCACCCACGGCTCTAGCCTTGGCTCTCAATCCACTGAACTACCCAGCTGCCCCTACTATATTACTTTTATTGATATGGCAATATTTGTGGTATATGTTGGTGATGGAATACTATTATGCTCAAAGGAATAATAAACTGGAGGAAGTCAATGTGAACTGGAAAGGCCTCCAGGAATTGATGCAGAGTGAAAGGAGCAGAGCCAGAAGAACATTGTACACAAAGACTGATATACTGTGGTAAAATCGAATGTAATGGACGTCTGTACTAGCAGCAATGCAATGACCCAGGACAATTCTGAGGGATTTATGGTAAAGAAAACTACCCACATTCAGAGGAAGGACTGCAGGAGAGGAAACACAGAAGAAAAACAACTGCTTTAACATATGGGTTGATGAGAACATGATTGGGGATGTAGACCCGAAAGGACCATAACAATGCAACTATCAATAATATATAAATAAACTTTTCTAAAAAATAAAAATTATTAAATAAAAAAATACAAATAAGTCTTGATTGATGACACATGTTAAAACCAGTGGAAATGCGTGTTAGCTATGGGGGGAGGGAAGTTTGAGGGGGTAAAGGGGAAAGTAAAAACATGAATCATGTAACCATGGAAAAGTTTTCTAAAAAGAATTTGTAGGGGGCAACTGGGTAGCTCAGTGGATTGAGAGCCAGGCCTAGAGATGGGAGGTCCTAGGTTCAAATCCAGCCTCAGCCACTTCCCAGCTGTGTGACCCTGGGCAAGTCACTTGACCCCCATTCCCTACCCTTACCACTCTTCCACCTATAAGTCAATACACAGAAGTTAAGGGTTTAAAAAATAAAAACAAACAAACAAATAAATAAATAAATAAATAAGAATTTGTATCATGGCCAAGATATTTTGGGTCACGTGTAAGATAACTGAATCTCAAACTAGGTGCTGTCAATTACAATGTCCATAATGTCACCCCAATTCATTCCCTTCTTTTACTCATTTAACTACCAGCCTTGGCAGCTAGGGAAGGGAGATCTAAGACAGAGGATATCATCAGATCTCTGACACAGAGAGGGTGAGAACAGTCGAGACTCCAACATTGTGGTCATCCAGCAGGGGGAAGAAGAGTTCAGCGATGGTTCTTTGGTGACTCCAACCTTGGGCTTGGTATGTCCTGATTCACCAACTTTTCTACTGATTTCCTCTTTGACTTGTGAGACATTTGGGCTCCTGCCACCACAACAGGGCTGCTCAGTGAGCCAGCTAAGGCCATAGTTTTAGATATGGAAAGGGAAAATTCTTACTCAGGTGTGCCTGTTTGGTTTTCAGCTCAAACAAGGAAAGCAAACAAGGAAGGGCAGGATGGCAGGAAAGGGGAGAATGTCCAGAAAAGAGACTACCTGCTGCAGATGAGTCTTGGGGATCTCAGCAAGACTTTTTGAACCATCACAGACTCCAAGTCTATTGATTTTACTTGTTATATTCAATAATCTGGGAAGAGATGGATGCCACCTTGAGTGACAGGGATGGCAGTTGAGAGACTCAGAATGTTCCCATATGCCATGAGCCAGGGGCAAACGTCAGTTGGCCTCACTCTATACATACCACTTTGAGGGAAGTCTCTGGACTGAGAAATCTCTGGACTCAGAGGCTGAGAACTGGAGATCACAGATCTCTGCCAACCTCTGTGATTCAATCTGGGCAATGGGTGGCTGGAAGGGTGGTGAAGGGTTGCCAGGTGGTTTAAGAAGAAGAGGGTAGGAATAAACTTGAATCTCTTTGCTGATAGACTATGAGAGCTAACGAATCACCAACACTGGTGATAAGAGAGCTGAGAGAATGAAGACCATCAATACATCTGCGGCAATAGCCTCCCTATTCTCTGGATTGGCTGTGGCCAGGTCACACTGGAGATAGAGGAGAGGTGAAATCTCCAGCCTCCACCTGATCAATAGCCTCCAGTCCTGATTGTTAATTAGGCTATAGATAATAGATCAATAGGCTTTCCAATCCCCAATCCTTGACCTTGTTATCCTTTCCCTATTTATAGATGAGTGTTCAACAAGTACCTTCCTGAGTGGTCTTTCTATCACAGTCCTTGGGAAGGGAGTCAAATGCAGTCAGATCCTGAACATTATCCAAGGCAGATCAATAGCCCAGTACTAATTTATTCAACCCCAAGTTGGACCTAAAAGGTTACCCATCTATCTAACCTCTCGAGGGTCCTTAACTTGGGCAGCTGTTAGAGAGAAGGGGATAACTTACAGCAGCAGTCAGGGTGACAGGAGTAGGTGTTCCTCCCACCAACTGCAGCTAAGGAGATCATAGATAGATACACATCATCACCACCATTATATCTTTATATCTCCCTTGTACCCTATATTCCTATAACATACTACATTGCCTCTAGTATCTGGTGCAAGATTGTCCACATTTTAATACATGTTTGTTGAATCAAAATAAATTTTAGCACTAAAATCCTATTTTTAAAAAACAGGAAGGTAGTTAGGTGGCTCAATGTATTGAGAGTCAGGCCCGAAGACAGGAGGTCTTGGGTTAAACTCTGGCCTCAGGTATTTCCTATCTGTGTGACCCTGAGCAAATTACTTAATCCATAGCCTATCCCTGGCCTCTCTTCTGCCTTGGAACCAATATCTGGTATTGATTAAAGATATAAATAAGGGTTGTTTGTTTTAAATGCTATATAAATCTAAGACTATACAAATAAAAAGATGTATGTGGATATATATCATTACCGTGCTATTTTTTTTTAAACCTTACCTTCCATCTTAGAATCAATACTAGGTATTGGTTCTAAGGCAGAAGGGTGTTAAGGGCTAGGCAAAGGGGGTTAAGTGACTTGCCCAGGGTCACACAGTTAGGAAGTGTCTGAGGCCAGATTTGAACCCAGAATCTCCCCTCTTTGGGTTTGACTCTCAATCCACTGAGCCACCCAGCTGCCCCCACCATGCTATTTTTTAAAAACATTTATTAATATTTATTTTTTAGAAAAGTTAACATGGTTACATAATTGATGCTCTTACTTTCCCCCTCACTCCCCGAGCTCCACCCCCCCATCCCCCATGGCGATGCACATTTCCACTGGTTTTAACATGTGTCATTGATCAAGACCTATTTCCAAATTGTTGATAGTTGCATTGATGTGGTCGTTTCAGGTCTACATCCCCAACCATGTCTGCCTCAACCCATGTGTTCAAGCAGTTGTTTTTCTCCTGTTTCCTCTCCTGCAGTCCTTCCTCTGAATGTGGGCAGCATCTTTGCCATAAATCCCTCAGAATTGTCCTGGATCATTGCATTGCTGCTGGTACAGAAGTCCATTACATTCGATTTTACCACAGTATATTCCACCATGCTATTTTTAAAAAGGGGCTGGGGCAGCTAGGTGACACAGTGGATAGAGTATTGGTCTTGGAGTCAGGAAGACCTGAGTTCAAAATCCAGTCTCAGCCTAGCTGGATGACCTTGGGCAAGTCACTTAACCCTGTTTACCTCCCCCAAAAGGGGAGGGATGAAGACCCAGGATGATAAATAGTGGTTTCCTTTCTCTTCTTGGTCACAAGTATCCTACCCTTGGATTCAACATACTCTGCTGATCAAATGGTCATTATCAAATATAGCCTGGGGTATGTAAGAGACTGAGGCCTCACAGACACAAGCAAAATGCCACAGGCTTAGCATAGTGCTTCAGGAACTTTCTGTTTCTCTTTTGATTCCATGCCCCTCAGCATGCCATTCTCCTAATTACACTGACAGACGGACAGTCTTTCAGAGAAAAGGATCATCAGTCATTTAAGACTTGGGTTCAAAATCTGACTCCTATTTAGGAACAAAGAATTATAGATCTGGAGGTAGAAGGGCCTTCAGAAAGCATTTAATTATATATATACATATATGCATATATGTATATATATATAAAATCTCCCACATTAGATTATGAGTTCCTCAAGGGCAGAGACTATCTTTTTTTTTTTTTAAACCCTTAACTTCTGTGTATTGACTTATAGGTGGAAGAGTGGTAAGGGTGGGCAATGGGGGTCAAGTGACTTGTCCAGGGTCACACAGCTGGGAAGTGTCTGAGGCCGGATTTGAACCTAGGACCTCCCGTCTCTAGGCCTGACTCTCAATCCACTGAGCTACTCAGCTGCCCCCTAGAGACTATCTTTTGTCTTTCTATATATCTTCAGAGCTTAGCACAGTGCCTGGCACCTAGAAGGTGCTTAATAAATCCTTACTGACTAAATGATTTGTCAAAAGTCACACAAGTAGAGTCAAAGGTGAGATTTGAATTCGGACTTTCTGACGAGAAGCTAATGGCTAATGTTCTTTGCAATGTGCCATGATAACTTTGGGCCAGCTAGGTGGCACAGTGGAGAGAGTGCCAGACCTGAAGTCTTTCTGACTTTGGACTCAGACACTTACTAGCTGTGTGGCACTGGGCAAGTCACTTAACCCTGTTTGCCTCAGTATCCTCATCTGTAAAATGAGCTGAATAAGGAAATGGCAAACCACTCTATCATGTCTGCCAAGAAAACGCCAAATGGGGCTGCAAAGAGCCATACACTACTGAAATGACTGAACAATGATAACTTTGTGACATTGGGCCATTTAAACTCTCTGGACTTAATTTCTTCACCTGCAAAATAGGAGAAGTGTATTAGATGACTTCTAAGACCCTTCTAACTCTAGGTTTCACCATCCTATTATTTTGTATCCAGCATCATTACATCGATAATGCTTCTGTCCTCTGCTAAGTGCTGTGAATCTATACATGAACTAATATTAATGTCTTAATTTTAAATTATTATTTAATAGCCCAAATTAATAAGGCATGGCTTCACCCATGACAGAAGGCAGAACAGCTGCCAGGGAGTTGTTTTCCACACATTCAAGATGGCAAATAACTCCCGCTCTCACATCCACTAGCCTGCACCCCATATCTTCCTCCCTCAAGCTTTCAGTCTTATAGGAATATGAAAGAGGTAGTTTTGGAAGAGGGCAAGGCCCAGTTCAATACAACATGCCCAGCAGACCCCAGATATGGCCTTGGTATCAACAAATCACTTACTTCAATGTAGAGGCCAACAAACTATGTCCAGAAGGACAAATCTGGCTTGCTGCCTATTTTTATATGGTATTTAAGCTAAGTATAGTGTTTACATTTTTAAATACAATAAAACTTTATTATTATTATTATTATTATTATTATTATTATTATTATTATTATTATTATTATTATTATTATTATTATTTAAACCCTTACCTTCTGTCCTGGAACCAAGACTCTGTATTGGCTCCAAGGCAGAAGAGTGGTAAAGGCTAGGTAATGGGTGTCAAGTGACTTGACCAGGGTCACACAGCTAGGAAGTGGCTGAGGCCGGATTTGAACCCAGGACCTCCCATCTCTAGGCTGGTTCTCAATCCTCTGAGCCACCCAGCTGCCCCCAATAAAACTTTATTTTAAAATATGTGCATGCACTTTAAAAAATAACCCTTATATTCTGTCTTATAATCAATACTAAATAATGGTTCCAAGGTAGAAGAACAATAAGGGCTAGGAAATTGTTGTTAAGTGACTTACCCAGGGTCACACAACTTCCCTTCCCTCCCCTCCCCTTCCATTTTTTTCGCCTCCCGTCCCTTTCCCTTCCCTTCCACCTTAGAATCAATATTGTGTATTGGTTCCATGGCAGAAAAGTGGTAAGGGCTGGGCAATAGGGGTTAAATGACTTGCCCAGGGTCACATAGCTAGGAAGTATCTGAGACTAGATTTGAACCCAGGACCTCCCAACTCTAGGCCTGGCTCTCAATCCACTGAGCTACCCAGCTGCCCCCTACATGATATAATTTATATGGACAATTCTACAAAGGTCTAGATCTACATTTCCACAGGCCAAAATATTGTTCTTTTCTAGTGGTCTTCTTTACATTCATTTATTAAATAAGAAATTTCAAGTCAGCCATTTATGGTACCATGACAGACTCATGAGAGGGAAATTAAGATCTTTCTTTGTCTCTGACTCTCTGAAGTGAGTTGTGTTTTAAACATAGTTTATCTTATTTTATTGATACTTTTAAAATTATTTTCATTCTCAAATTCCTTTCTGCCTGCACCCCACCTCCCATTCATCAATCCATTCATTGTAACAATGATTTAGAATGCAGTTCCACAAAAACCAACACAACTGTATCTGATAGTAAACGCAATAATATTCCATACTAATAGTCCCCTACATTGTCAAAGTGGGGGAGAGAGAGGTATATTTTCTCAGCTCTTCTCTGTAGTTGAATTTGGTCAGCATAATTTTTTTAATTGTTTATTTTTGGTTATTCTGACTGAAAAACACTAGCAAACATCAACATTTCTATATACACAGAAGAAAGAAGTAGATTGAATCTGAAACCACGAATCTCTTGACTTTTAAGAATTTTATAAATTCAATATGTTAGTTTCCAGTCTTCCTCCTATTTTCTTCTGTGCTTTTCTGTCACATTAATTAAACAAGTTCTTATTCTTTCCATTTTGTTTTTGTCCATTCATTTCAATCATATCTGACTCTTTGTGACCTCATTTGGAGTTTTCTTGGCAAAGACACTGGAGTGCATTGTTATTTCCTTCTTCAGCTTATTTTATGAATGAAGAAACTGAGGCAGACAAGGTTAAATGACTTGCCCAGGGTCACACAGCTAGTAAATATCTAAATCTGGATTTGAACTCATCAAGAAAGATGAGTCTTTTTGACTCCAACTCTGGCACCTAGCTGCCCTTTTCCCATTTACCTACATGCAGTCATTGTGAATATTATTTTTCCTGGTTCTGCTTAAGTCTTTTCATGCTTCTCTGAATTTTTCCCGTTTATCATTTCTTATGGTGGAACAGTATTATATTAGTCATAATTTTCAACTGTTTATGTCAGAACAAGCACTTGGAATCAAACCCAACAATTAAGACTTTATATTACCTAGTTTTGGCAATTTGATATGAAACATCATGAGAGACTCACTGGAAAGAAGAAATAAACTAACTAATTCACACATTCTGGTTTCTAACTGTTCTTGCTGCCCAGGAGCTGATGTCACCTTTATTCATGGGTGGGTGTATGTTTGGAGGGTAGCCTGATAGGGAATGGAAAGGCAATGGTGGCAAACCAAATATCATTTCTTTATTACAAATATTTGCTGAAGGAAATTTTGTATCAGTTTAAGAACACTAGAACGATTCCGTGGGTCGAACTGGATTATCAGCTCTCCCTACCCTTTTATTGTCCTGCTCTCTTTATTATGCTTTTATCAAATGTGAATCATCCAAAATATCCTTCCATGAAGAAATGGAGGAATTCATCCTTTCCTCTTTGGTAGGTGAAGGGGCATCACTCACTTACTGGATGTCAGGTAACGGCTAACTCAGTGCCTTGATACTAAGAGGACCGAAGACTTAAGGGAATGAATGATGACTTGTCATAAAAGACCTTTGAGAATTCAAGCAGAATGGAATTCTCCCTGCACCGAGCTTAAATGTGATCTGGCTTGGAAACCGAGAACCCTGAAACTGAAAGCCGGAATTTTCAAGGGAAGCCGCAGAACTTGCCAAGGTGTTAGGTGCCTGTAAAGTTAACCATTTGCTACTTCAACAGGGAATTGAATACCCATTTTGTTAAAGACTTGGTGCCCAGACAAAAGAATGAGACAGCCTTTGCTTTCATGGACCATAAAGATTTTTCTGGCTTGTTTTAAGTGTTCAAGCAACTACTTATACTTATAAGAGGGATATCAAGGAATCCCTCTCCTTGTGGGACTTTTTTGTTGATGGAACAAAAGAAGGATCTCCAAATGAGAAGTGGTGTAGCCAGTGGTATTTCTGGATCTAGATTTGATAGGAATCTTACAAAAGTCTTTCTCTATTGGAACTCTGAGGGTCAAAGTCAAAACCTTCCTGGGAATGGAAGGTGGAGCCCTTATCCCTTATCATTCAAGGAAATGTAGCGCAGTAGAAATATTATTCACTTAAACATGCTGTGTCTATCTATCTGAAAGTCAGAAGATCTGGGTTCTAGTTCTTACTCCCCCAGTAACTGGCTATGTGATTTGGGGAAGTCATTTTCCTTCCATGGCCTCTCCATAATTAATAATCTATAACTCGATGAGTCCAATATGTCCTGGTCTTGTTATAACAACAACGATAGAAAAGTTCATCATCCTTGATTGATACAGTGGACAACACTAAAGTCAGGAGTACTAAAATGAAGTGAAGTGCAGTGGGCATTCCATGTGCTCCGAGAACACTATGGGAGCTGTGGAGACCTTGCACAGAATCTCATTGCTTGCAAACTGGGCTCTGGCAGTACCCATTCTTCAGGTTAGGCAGCTGAGGGAGAGAGGGGACAGAACGTGGCATATAGGGTCACTAGTGCTTGAATTTGAATCCTGCTTCAGACATTTTGACCTCAGGAAAGTCTCTTCACTTGTCTTAACATCAATTTCCTCATATATTAAATGAGGCTAATAGTAGCTGCTACCTCACAGAGTTTTTTGTGAGAATCAAATGAAGTCCTATATGTAAAATGCTTTGCAAATCTTGAAGAGCTATATAAATTATAGTTAGAATAATTATTATTACCATCATTGTCACTATTATTATTATTACCAATGGAGACAAATTTTAATGAAGGCCTAAGAAAGATAAAGACCATTTTGAGTCTGAATCTTTCTTGTTTTTCCTTATATATGACAATACTCAATCTGCTGACTTTGGACATTTTCACTGGTTGTCCCATATGCCTGAAATTTTCTACATCCTCATCTCTATTTCCTGGTTGCTCTGGCTTCCTTCAAGTCCCATATAAAAACCTCCCTTCCATAGGAAGCCTTTCTATATCTCCTTCAATGTTAATGTCTTTCCTTTGACACTATCTCCAATTTATTCTGTATATATCTTATTTGCACATAATTATTGTAAATTGTATTCTCCTATGGATAGGGACCTCCTTGAAAGGAGGGCCCATCTTTCCTTTCTTTGTATCTCTTTGTTTAGCATGGTGCCTGGAACATAGTGGGTGCTTAATAAATGCTTGTTAATTTGTGGTAGCAAAACATTGGAAAATGAGGGGCTGCTCTTCAATTGGAGAATGGCTGAACAAATTGTGGTATCTGTTGGTGATGGAATACTATTGTGCTCAAAGGAATAATGAACTGGAGGAATTCTATGTGAATTGGAAAGACCTCCAGGAATTGATGCAGAGTGAAAGGAGCAGAGCCAGAAGAACATTGTACACAGAGACTGATACACTGTGGTACAATTGAATGTAATGGACATCTTTACTAGCAGCAATGCAAGGATCCAGAGCAATTCTGAGGGACTTATGAGAAAGAACGCTATTCGTACCCAGAGGAAGAACTGTGGGAGTAGATACACAGAAGAAAAACAACTGCTTGAACAAATGGGTAGATGGGGATATGATTGGGGATGTAGACACTAAATGATCACCCTAGTGCAACTATCAATAATATGGAAATAGATCTTGATCAATGATACATGTAAAACCCAGTGGAATTATGTGTTAGCTACTGGGGTGGGGATAGTGTTAGGGGAGAGGGAATGAACATGAATCATATAACCATGGGGAAATATTCTAAGTTTAAAAAATAATTTAAAAAATAAATTCTTGTTAGATTGATAGCCTGAATTCAGAAGTCACAGTGTTCCAATGGATGAAGGCAAGACCTACGTGTGTGCTAAGGCAAGACACACTGAGCATAAAGATATTAAAGAGAAGACTGTGACTGAATTCATCAAGAGACTCACTGGCATCCTGAAATCAAAGCCAAATGGGAGAAAACAAGTTTAAAGCAAATAACACCATCTTAGTGTACACTTTCAGGATTGCTAAATGGACCACAAAAACTCATGTAGTACTTTTAAAATGATAACATTCATTTAAAAATTGTTTTTCATTTCCAAATTCTCTCCCATTTCCAGCACCTCTCCTACCCATTGAGAAGTCAAGCAATATGATACCAATCATACATGGGAAGTTATGCAAAACATATTTCTATATTAGCCATGTTCTGGAAAAAAAAGGTTAGAATAATAAAGTGAAAAAAATATGCTTCATTCTGCATTCAGAATTCATCAGTTCTCTCTTTGGAAGTGAATAGTATAATAAAGAACTTCTGGGACAAGATGGAGGATATCTTGAGTGACAGGAATGTCGGTTGAAGACCTTGGAATGTGCCCTGGGTGGCGTGAGCCAGGACCAGAAGACAGTTGGAACCACCCTATAAATACCCAGGACAACAGCACACTGGGGCTCATTTTTTTTTTTTAAACCCTTACCTTCCGTCTTGGAGTCAATACTGTGTATTGGCTCCAAGGCAGAAGAGTGGTAAGGGTAGGCAATGGGGGTCAAGTGACTTGCCCAGGGTCACACAGCTGGGGCTCATTTTTGAGAATTCCTGGGAGGAGGGTGGATTGGAGACCTGCAGTATAGCATCCATATCTGAGTGCCATAGGAAACCAATTACCTGCTATTAATAGAGTTGAGAGAGACAACACCACAGCCAGCAAGAAGAGTATCACCAACCTTCCTTATCCTTTGGCTTGTGCCACGGTGGGGGCCAAGCCAGGGATTGAGAGAGGGAGAAGAAAGCTCCAGCCTATTACCAAATCTACCATCCATTTGTTTAGAGCATCTTTGTTTATCTAGACTTAGCTTAGCATTCCCAAACCCTTTTATCCTATTTCCTTGTTCTTAACCCATACAAATAGCAAATAAATCCTGTTGCAGTTCAATCAAAGATTGGTGTTCCTTTCTTAATTGGTGAATCATCCATAGCTGATTAGGGAAGGGATTTATAAACCACAGTCAGAATAGCTTTTATCCAGTGAGCACATCTATACCAGCCCGAACTAACCTTTACCATCAAATCCAACCCAAGCCAGGGCTAGAGGAGTTGTCAAACTCTTATACAACTCCCATTAGGTTCCTGACTTGGGCGCTGTTGCAGAGGCAGAGACTTGGCTAAGCTGATCTTCCTAAGTCCTGGGTTACTGGCACTTTGGGTGGCCACCTGGCAGACACTCCACTCACCAGCCCAGATTCATCCAGTGCCTGTGATTTCCAGTGCCTACTTGGCAGACTCAGCCAACAGAGCCTGTCGGGCCCAAGTGAGGCTTAGCAGCCTTCTGATTACCAACCTGCCTCCCGTTTCTACCCAACAATAGCACTTTTCATGATGGATCTTTTAGAACTGCTGTGGATCAAACTCACTCAGTAATTAATGAAACACAGGGTTTATCGTCTCTAAGGTAGTTCTGGAAAGCCTAATGCTTCCTTGCCAACAAAGAGCAAGAAGATCAATGGACATTCTTACAGCATATGATGAATAGACCCCAAACCTATGGAAATCCTTTTGGAACAAGCCAACATCACTTTACCAAGCTGTAACCATTACACTTGGATTTTTTAAAATGTATTTTGAAATATCTTAGTTCCAGATGAAGCCGTGGAAGCAGCTAAGATCCAAGAATGGAATCAAAAGGTCCTCCCTGGGCAACATCTGCATGAACTTAGCCCATACTATGCCAACAACAGTCAAACAAATGACTGAATCATGCGGATTTGTCTGTGGAGGCAGAAGGGTTTATGATAGCAATTCTAGATTAGGTTAATGCCATCAGAAGTTGCAAAAGGTTTGCACTTACCAACTTGGACTTAAGGATCAATGTAGATTATGAAAGGACATGATGCCCATCTAGGGAATGACTGAACAAGTGGTGGCACATAATTGTCATGGAATACTACTGCACTGTAAGAAATGGCAAGAAGGTTATTAGATTATTATTAGATAATATTAAATTAAATTCACTGTGTGACCCTGGGGCAAGCCACTTAATCTCCATTGCCTAATCTTTACCATTCTTTTGCCTTGGAATCAATACATGATATTGATTCTAAGATGGAAGGTTAAAAAAAAAAGACCAAGATACAATTATGAAGAATGACATAAGCAGAACCAGGGAACATTATATACAGCAACAGAAATCTTATTTCAAGAATGACTTGTATATGCTCACCCCCAGAAAGAGAAGTGATAAATAGAAATAAGTAAGATATCCTTATTGTTATTATATATATGTATGTGTGTGTATATATATATATACATATATATATATGAATCTTTTGTCAAATGATGCTTTCTCTAGTGTTGGGAGGGGAAGGAAGGAGAATTACCTTGGAAATTTAAAGTAACAAATAAATTAATTTAAAAAATATTTTTAAAAGAAAGAACATGGTAGAAACTGCATCTCTGCAGGCTGTAGCAATTTAGCTCCTACTAAATCCCAAGAAAGACATGATCTGCTGGCTAGAATTATATATTGGAAACTTGCTATCTTTCATGGACTGACTAATGACAAATCCCTGTACTTCAGATCTTAAAATATTCTCAAGAGCTCAACCAGTAACCAGTCATTGTCAGAGTCTGAATTATTGTCTTTAATTATCTGGAAATAACATTGATTCATAAAACTTAAGAATATTTTTAAAAGATGGAATATTTAACACCAAGTCCTCAGAATCTCCTAATTGTATGAAACTACACTTTCAAAATAAAGATATCTGAATGAGGAGATCAAAGTCCACTGTGAACAAAATAAACTACATGCATCATTCCTATTGTTCTATTTTTGCTGTTGTTGCCACAAAGGTGGAAGATGAATTTAAATAATGATATTTTTATTCAACTACAAAAACTCATATATTTTATCTACCTCTTCAGTCAACCATTGAATATTAAATACAAAAGAATAATAGCAGAAAAGTGGCTTGGCTCAATCACTTGACCCATTTCTGGCTCTGCTTCATCAAAAAATATGAAAGGGAGGGGCAGCTGGGTAGCTCAGTGGATTGAGAGCCAGGCCTAGATATGGGAGGTCCTAGGTTCAAATCCAACCTCAGACACTTCCCAGCTGTGTGACCCTGGGCAAGTCACTTGACCCCCATTGCCTACCCTTACCACTCTTCCACCTATAAGTCAATACACAGAAGTTAAGGGTTTAAAAAATTAAAAAAAAATATGAAAGGAATGAGATAATGATGATACTTCTATGGGTGATGATGATGATATCAATTGTAGAGGGTATAAAAGAGCCAGCCTTGGAGCCAGAAAAACTTGGAGTCAAGTCCAACTCTTTTTTATTTATCTTTTAACCCTTACCCTCTGTCTTGGAATCAATACTGTGCATTGGTTCTAAGGCAAAAGAGTCCTAAGGGCTAGGCAATGGGGATTAAGTGACTTGTCCAGGATCACATAGCTAGGAAGTGTGTTAGAACTGATTTGAACCCAGAATCCCCAGTCTCTAGGCCTTGCTCTCAATGAACCAAGCCACTTAGCTGCCCCCTCATTCCCACTTTTGACACATGCTGGCTGCACACCCCATTAAAGTCATCTGACTTCTCAATGTTATGGGTAACTCTCTAAGAGTTTAAGTTGCAGAGAAAATGTTGATCTGAATTAGTAATGGGAGCTTCTTCATCAGAAATTCCACAGATTGCTGAAATCTTTGTTCTGGTTCAAAAAGAGAATGATAGCTGACATTTACATAATTTTTGGAGTTTACTTTAAAATAATAGGTATATTTATTTTTTTAATTTTTATTTTTTTAAAACCTTTACCATCTGTCTTGGAGTCAATACTGTTTATTGGCTCCAAGGCAGAAGAGTAGTAAGGGTAGACAATGGGGGTCAAGTGACTTGCCCAGGGTCACACAGTTAGGAAGTGTCTGAGGCCAGATTTGAACCTAGGACCTCCCATCTCTAGGCCTGGCTCTCAATCCACTGAGCCACCCAGCTGCCCCTTAGCTATATTTATAATATAATTAATACAACATATAATAATATAATGCCTATATTATAATAGATGCACCATCTATATTATCTCACTTATTCCTCATAACCATTCTGTGCTATTATTATATCTACTTTAAACATGAGTAAATTGAGACTGAAGTCAAATGACTTGTCCATGGTCACGTAGCTTTACAGTGGAACTACAAATAATTCTTTATGACCCCAAGTCCAGTACTCTGTCCACTAGACTAGGGTGAATTCTATTAGAATTCTAATCTATTCATATTCTATGCCCTCTTTTCTGTCATTTTCTCAGCCATTGTCAAATAGAGCTGACAAAAAAATCAAAAATTTTTTGGCAAATACTCTGTTCCCCGACAATAAAGCTTTAGTCTCTGACCTCTGAATTAAGCAGAACTGGGCCTGTGGGTCCCGTGAGAGGATGGGGGTTAAAAGGATAAAGAAGCCACAGCAGCGGGCCATGAGGGTTTCCTTTTCTTGGCTGTTTCTTTAACCCGAAGAGCCCTCTAGCTTTGGGAGCCCGTGGTTGAAGAGGAGCCTTTTCAGCCCAGTCATAGGACATGGTTTCAGCAGTCTTGTAACGGGGATCAAATAAGAGGTTTCAGAATCCCCTCACTGTAATCATGGTTTACCACAGGATTTGACAAAATGGAATTGAAGGTAATCAGAGGCTGCCTGATGGAAAGATATGAAGTTAAATGTTCCCCAGTGCCTAAATTATTCTTTGAGAGTCAGATCTGGGGGGCCCTATTGGAGCCATGATGGGAAAGTCCTTTGTGAGAAGGAACAGCTTTTCCCCAAGGCCATCAAGACTCTCAGAGGAGTTCTTTTGACAGTGGAGAAAGTTCCCTCCCCACCCCGGCAGTCCTACCATGAATAAGCCCCATGGATGGAAAGCTATGCAAGAGAGCTTAGCCTCCTAGGCGGGGAGGGGTGAATAACTAGCTCATCATGAATTGCAAAGATGTATTTTGGGAGGTCTTGCAAGGTTCTGACACTCCCCTTCTCTCCAGAGGCTATCACAAGCCCTCTCCTCTTCTCCTTTTGGCCTGACATCCTCCTCCAGGAGCAGCATTCTGATTTGGGAACCTCAGAGCTCCCACATGCCATTTTCTATTCCAATATTGTAGCTTGTAGCTGTTCCACAGCAACAATATTCAGTTTCCTGTCTCCTTTTCTTGGCACAGACTGTTCCTCTATCTCTAGACGGTCCTCTCCTCCCCTCAGCTTTTTGGATCCTCTAACTAGCTTTAAAGCTTATCTCAAAAGCCATTTCTGCAAAAGCATGGTATCTTACCTGAGTTTTCCTATCCAGAAATTACATTGCATTTACTTTGTTAATTTTGCATCTGCTTCTCTTCACACATGCTTCCCACTCCCCTCTGAAGAACTGAAGCTTCCTGTGGGCAGAGACTGTTTTCAGTTCTGTGTCTGTAGCCCTAGCACCAAGCATAAAGACTTCCACATAGAAGGTGTTAAATGCATAAAGACATATTTCTGATTTTTTTCTAGTCCAATCCACTTTACAGATGAAGGAATTGTTCGATGCAGAAAAATTACTTTCTTCAAGATCAAAGAGCTAGTAAATGGCCAAAATGGGACTTGACCTTGGGTCCAGTCCTCTTTCCATTATGCCATACTCCCTTTTAGGCATTCCCTATTTTTCTGTATCTTGGCATTGTAAGAGTATAACGTATCACCCTAGGAAGGCAACTTTTGGCTTTGGTTCATCTATTCACACTGTATTATTAGAATTTTGAACCCTAGGATCTTTCTCCTAGCATTCCATGTTCCTTCTTATGTTTCATGCTAATGTTTGGAGGATATATATATATATATATATACATATATGTATTTATATATATTTAATGCTTTACCACTTTATTTTCTTCTTTATGGAATTCCTTAATTATTTTTTTAATCTGAAAATTTTTAATTAATTAACTAATTTAGAATATTTTCCCATGGTTACATGATTCATGTTCTTTCCCACCCTTCCTCCCACCCCC
>NC_058135.1:118643896-118667597 GCF_016433145.1 Gracilinanus agilis | reverse complement strand
TTCCTTCGTTCCTTCGTTCCTTCGTTCCTTCGTTCCTTCGTTCCTTCGTTCCTTCCTTCCTTCCTTCCTTCCTTCCTTCCTTCTTTTCCCCCTCTCTCCTGTAAGGGGTAAAAAGGGGTTTTGATTAGGTGAATATTAAAAAGTTTGGTCACTTTTATCATTTTATTTCTTATATTCCCTCCCTTTCTTCCTCCGTCCTTTCCCTCCCTCCTTCTTTTCTTTCTTTCTTCCTTCCTTCCTCCCTCCCTCCCTTCCTTCCTTCTTCCCTCCCTTCCTTCCTTCCTCCCTCCCTCCCTTCCTTCTTTTCTCCCTCCCTCTCTTCTTTCCTCCTTCCTTCCTTCTTCCCTCCCTTCCTTCCTCCCTTCCTTCCTTCCTTCCTTCCTTCCTTCCTTCCTTCCTTCCTTCCTTCCCTCCCTCCTTCTCCCTTCCTCTCTTCATCCTTCTTTCTTTCCTCCCTCCCTTCCTTCCTAAAAAGAAAGATGGGAAATTAAATGTTTCTCCCAATCCTGCAATTCTGATTACATGTTATTTCCTGGCTTCATCTTTGGGACATCTCAAAAAATAGGGGCACAAATGATATAACCTGTTTTTTATTGAATTATTGTATTTCTTTGAACATTTCCTTCAAAATGTGGGCCAGGTCAATGTTCAATCCAAAGGCCCATTTCTTCCTCTTGAAATTACTTTGTATATATTTTATATTTGCACATATTTTAGTTATCTGTATGTGTGGTATTTACTCTCCCCGCCTTCCCTCCCCATTTCCATCTTTGTAGACTCTGAGGACAGGGATATTTGTAGGGTGTGTGTGTGTGTGTGTGTGTGTGTGTGTGTGTGTGTGTTTGTATCCCTGGTACCTGGCACAGTGCCTGGTATTGAACTGAATTGAATTGATAAACAAATACTTGTTTTTTGCTTTGCCTGAGAAAATGCTTCTCAGAACAAATGTGTGCTTTATACTCTTGCCATTCAGAAAAGGCAGAAGGTAGTTAGTGGGCCACCATCCCTTCAGTCCACGAGAGCATATTTCCTAATTGATTTTTGCCTTCAAGTAAACTCTTTGGCACTTTCTGGGGGTGTTATTAGAGCTTCTACTCCATGTTAGCACAGGGGCTGCTGCCTTCATCCTGTCTCCTTTGTGTCTCCTCCTGGAGTGGGGAGGGGGCAAGGGGTCTGACGGCTGGGCTGGGGAACAGGAGGATCATGGAGAGTCGGGCGCACAGAAAGGGATGGCAGTCAGTGCTTCCCACTCTGACTGAGAGGCTGCTCCAGGAGGGTTCTCTGAGAGCCTGGATATCATCCCCAACCCCTCAGCTACACCTGTGAGTATTCTAGACCTTTATTGCTGGTGGCTAATTGAGGTTTCCAACTCCAGTGTTCACTGAATCTTGAGTGCAATCAGAGCCCCAGTGACAACAGTGGGCCCCTTCACTATTGTCCCAGTTCTCCGTGTAAAAGCTGGAGACGGAAAGCAAGAGGGCTCTGGGGCTTTCCACAACAACTAGTTCCCACTGTCAATACTCTTTAAGGTTGCGTGCATTGCCTCAATGATGAGGCAGAAAGTCAGGAGGCGACAAGACTGGGACTTGGCGGCTGTTATTCCGTTCTGCCCTTGGAGAGGAAAATCCTCTACACAGGGTATAAGATGTCTTTGCTTTCTCTCAGTGTCTGTAGACGTAACAACAGATAAAGACACTTGCTGGGATAGAATGCCTTCTAGAAACACAGCGATTCTACTGTGCCGTTTGATAGAAGAAGACATTTGATAGCAGAAGAAATAGCAGTATTATCCTTGAACAATGAGGTGGTTTTTCCAGGCTGAAAAGTCCCCTCCCTGATTTAGGATGACGTCTGTCTGTCTGTCTGCCCTGCAGGAAAAGTACAGAGCAATCTGGGGCCTAGTCCAAGGGCCTGTTACTAAAGGTGTCTCTGACATTTGCTGAGAACAAATGTTGGAAGGGGTAGCAGGGCTCAGTTTGGTGCTCAGGATGGCACAGTCTGACTGGCAGGAGAGCAGACTGCTTGTTGGAGAATCGGGCATCTTCTGTCATTTGTTCTCCGCACCTCTGACATCCTACTTCCCAGGGGGCTGTTTCACATCACAGGCTTTCTGGGCAATGGGCAGCAAGTCCAATTACTGAATGCAATTTTTTTTTTTTTTTTGGAGAGAACATTTGAGACTGAGAGGCTGCTGTCTAATCAGTGACTCCTTCTCCCTACCTCTCTACAGCATCCTCCTGCTAAAAACTCCTACAGTGTGATTTCCCCACTGAAAGTGTGAATTTTATAACTAGGCCTCCTTTTCATGTTTCCTTGTTGACAGGATGGCTTACTTCATAAGTACTGCCGTCGCATATAAGTGGCACTCAATTGGTATTACAACTTACCGTTACTTTAAAAGAGGTTTCTTATTCTTACGTGGGCTACAAGATATAGTAAAAAACATGAATGTATTTGGAGCTAAGAAACCTCTATTGATTAGCATATTCTCTCTCCTAAAATGTCTTTGTATTACCTAATGCACACCTATTTTTGTTTATGTTGCATCCTCTTGTTAGACTGTAAGCCTCTTGGGGTAGAACCAAGATGGCAGAATGAAGTGAATATCTTGGCATTTTGGCTTTGAATGCCAGCTATTTATTTACTAGCTATGGCCTTGGACAGGTCACTTCCCCTCATTAGGCCTCAATTTCCTTGTTTGTAGAATAAAAAAAAGAGTTGGCCTAAATCAAGGGTTCCTTTCCTTCTATGTATCACAGTGTGGAGAAACCTGTGGGCTCCTCAGAATAATTGCTTTTTAAAAAAATCATAATGAAAGGACATGATTTCAGTTAGATATTAATGAAAATAAAAATGTAATTTTTTTCCCCATCCAAATTTTCAGATTTCTCACTACCCCCTCTATCCAGAGATCTCTTTTTGGTTCATGGACAAGAACCCCTTATTCAAGGTCACATAGTCAAAAAGTATCTGAATCTGGATTCAAATTCAGGAAGATGAGTCTTCCTTATTCCAAGCCTAGTGCTCTGCCCACTGTGCCACTTAGCTGCTTCATAACTGCATTTTTATTCCCACTATTTCACAAATATTGATATGGCCCTGGGGAGAATTATGGTGAAGGTTATTGCCATAAAAATAAGAACTACCCAGCTGTGTGACCCTGGGCAAGTCACTTGACCCCCATTGCCCACCCTTACCACTCTTCCACCTTGGAGCCAATACACAGAAGTTAAGGGTTTTTAAAAAATAAATAAACAAACAAATGAATAAAAAAATAAGAACTACCTAAGGATTGCCTCCATTAAATGTACATACATACACACATATATATCTTGTGTACATACATATGTATATGTATGTATAGTTGCTTGCATGGTATCTCCACCAGTAGAATGAGAACTCCTTGGGAGCAGAGACTGTGCTTTTGTCTTTCTTTGTATCTCCCAAACTTAGCACAATGCCTGGAACAAAGGAAATGCTTAATAAATGCTTGATGGTGATGGTAATGATGGGAAAATATTAAAATGCTTAACAGCTGTGGGCCTAAAAATTGGTGATCCCGTGTGCTGAACTATAATTTCTGAGGAAGTTTTTAACTTCTATGTTAAACAGATATGGAGTTTTTAAGACTTTTCTAATATTTCCACTGTAAGAAATTGTTCTGAAGCCTCTTTATTTGTCAAGAGCCACATGCCCCTTCCTTTCCATGTGTCTCCGCTACCTTTGTTCTCTCTGGAGTGTATAGTATTAAGAAATTATGTCATAACTGTCCAAGTACAAAACAGATTGATCAATAAAGAATATGGCAGGAAGGATGGGACCAAAGAACGGTATTCCTTTGCCTTATATCATGTGATCATAAAGATACAGAATCCTTGGCTTTCTTCAAGGTATAGCAAAGGACCATGGCACACACAAGGCTTTTCTGCATTAAATAAGTTAATATTAGTAAAGTATTTAGGACAGTATCCAGCATATAATAGACTGTTAATCAATGCTTGTTCTTCCCAAACCCCTCTCCCCCAGTCTCTACTGAAAATCATATTCTCTCCCTAAAATTGCTTTGTATTCTTATATTGTTAAAATCATTAATCTGGGATAAGAGAATTCCTTTTTAACAATATGTTTCATCTCCTTGTTAGAATGTAAGACTCTTGGGAGAGAACCAAGATGGTGGAATGAATTTATTCCCTAGTTCTACCAAAATATTCCATCTAAACAACTTTAAAAAGCACATCAAAAGAAATCTTGAGTGAGGTAACCAACAGAAACTCATGTTAAGTTATTTTTGTAGTTCAGGGTAGCTTAGGAAGGCAAAAAGAAAAGTCTGTGAAACCTGACCCAGGGACTGGCTGCAATCATGGCAAAGTGGAACGAATACCACGTATGGGCCTTGGAGGCTACAGTGAAAGCAGTAGTGGTGTTCACTAGGAGCACCCAGTACACAGGAATGGTAGGGGAACTTAATACTTCATCAGAAAGAAATTCCAGAGGTGGACTCCTATACTAAGAAAAGGCATAGAATTGATGCCATTTGGAAGCTCTGCTACCCATTACCCGGTTCTGGGTCACAATTCTAGAGTGGTGTGTAATCAGAATTTTGCTCCCCAGAACTCTCCTACCCAGCATCCTCATGCTGAGTACAAACACTGCCTGCTTATGTAGGATAAAGTTCTTGTTGACCCCACCCCTCTCTCTCTCTCTCTCTCTCTCTCTCTCTCTGGTTCTTCCCCTGACCCTGGCTGCGGAAGCTGGCTTTGAGCCTAGCGGGAGAACTTACTCACGTGGTCTTATTTTTATTACACAATTAGGTTTTTATACTTTTATTTCCTTTTTATTCCTTCTACTTCAAGTGATTATTAATAAACTTTATAATATTAATACTTGGAGTTATTAATATTGATTTAAATCTTATAGTGAAAAGGAGCAGATATAGTCAAATACCAGAGTTACCAGGTCAAGTGGAAAATATTACAAATAGCCAAAGAGAAACCATATAAATACCATGAAGACACAGAATCACATAAGATTTAGCAGTTACCATGTTAAAGGAATGGAGGGCTTAGAGGCAAAGGAACAAAGATCTTAATGAAAAATATTTATCTAGCAAAACTGAGCATAGTCTTACAGGTGGAAAAAATGGACATTAAATGAAATAGAGAATTTTCAAGCATTCCTAATGAAATTACTATTTTCATCTATTTCTTTCTTTTTTTTATTATTTTAAAACCCTTACCTTCTATCTTGGAGTCAATACTGTGTATTGGCTCCAAGGCAGAAGAGTGGTAAGGACTAGGCAATGGGAGTTAAGTGACTTGCCCAGGGTCACATAGCTGGGAAGTGTCTGAGGCCAGATTTGAACCAAGGACCTCCTGTCTCTAGGCTTGACTCTCAATCCACTGAGCTACCCAGCTTCCCCCTCATCTATTTCTTACTAGAAAATTTAACATTCAAATACAAGATTCAGGAGAAAAGGTAAACATGAAAAAGAAAGCATAAGGGAATTAATAAGGTTAAACTATTTACATTCCTATGTGGGAAGATGATACATGTAACTTAAGAACTTTATCTTTCTATGGCAGTTAGAAAAATTCTGCAAAGAGAGAGAGAATGTTCATGAATCTATTATGTTGGGATGGTCTCAAAAAATAATGGAAGGATGAGAAAGAGGGATGAACTAGGAGAAGGGGGAAGAGAGAGGAAGAATGAGAGAAATTATCTCATAAAGAAGAACTTTTTACTATAGAAAGGGAAATGAGAGGAGCTGTAAATGTTTGAACTTCACTTGTATGTGAAATGGTTAGAGGGAACAATATAGACATTCACTCAGTTGGCATAGAAATCTATTTTATCTAACAAGGAAATGGGAGAGGAAGGAGTAACAAGGTGAAAAAAGGAAGGTGATTCAAGGGAGGACAGAAGGAAGCAGTGGTCAGAAGCAAAACTGACTTTTGAGGAGGCACAAGATTTTTTAAAAGAGAGAAGGCTAAACAGAAGAAATTGGATGGAGGGAAGTAAATGAGATGAATTCACCCATGAAACAGAAGCAGACAGCAGAATGGATCAGAAAACAGAATTTAGCAATATATTATTTACAAGAGAAACACTTGAAACATCTTTTTGTAAAAAAGAGCGAAAAATAAGGAGGAAAAGCAAAATCTAAGCAGGGATAGAGACCATGATCTCAGACAAAGCAAAAGCAAAAATGATCCAAATTAAAAGAGTAATCGAGGAATTTATATTTTGATTAGACGTACCAGAGAGACAATGAAGTAATATAAATGCCAAACATATATGTACCAAAATGGCATAGCATCTAAATTTTTTAAGGAAATTTTAAATGAGTTAAGAAGGAAATAGTAAACTATTCAAGTGGAAAACCTCAACTTTCCACTCGCAGAACTAGATAAATTCAAACACAAAATAAGCCAGGAAGAAGCTAATTATAAGATGACTAGAATTTTTTTTTAAACCCTTAACTTCTGTGTATTGGCTCCTTGGTGGAAGAATGGTAAGGGTGGCCAATGTGTCTGAGGCTGGATTTGAACCTAGGACCTCCCATCTCTAGGCCTGGCTCTCACTCCACTGAGCTACCCAGCTGCCCCCGGAACAGAATTTTTAAAAAGAGACATGATAGATATTTTGGGAATATTGAATTGGAATAGAATATGCCTTTTCCTCCTTTGTACATGGCACCTTCACAAAAATTGACCATATTTTAGGGAATAAAAACCTCATTAATAAATGCAGAAAAGCAGAAATAGTAAATGTATCCTTTTTGGAATATAATGCAACAAAAATTATATTCAATGAAGAGCCTTTGAAACAAAAGCTAAAGTTAATTGGAAACCAAAAGAATCTAATTCTAAAGAATGAGTGAGTCAAGGAATAAATAATAGAAAAATAATAATTTCATTAAAGTAATGACAACAATGAGAAGCCCATCAAATCAAAATTTGGGGGATATAACCAAAGTAGTATTTGGGAAAATTTTATATTTTTAAATTCATATGTCAACAAAAGAAAAAAAGTCCTGATCATGACCTGGTCAAGTTAACTGGAAAAAGACACCCTAGAAAAACAGCAAATTAAAAGTCAAAATTGACATTCTAAAAATCAAAGGAGAGATTAACAAAATTGAAAATTAAAAAATAGGTTGAAAATCAAAAAAGAGATGAATAAAATTGAAAGTAAAAAATTGAATCAATTAATTTAAAAGGAGCTGGTTTTGTGAGAAAGTCAATAAAATAGATAAACCACTGGCTAATTTAATAAATTCATTATTTATTTATTTTTTTAAAAACCTTACTTTCCATCTTAGAATCGATACTGGGTATTGGTTCTAAGGCAGAAGAGTGGTAAGGGCTAGGCAATGAGGGTTAAATGACTTGGCCAGGTTCACACAACTAAGAAGTGTCTGAGGCCAGATTTGAACCTAGGATCTCCTGTCTCTAGGCCTGACTCTCAATCCAATGAGCCACCCAGCTGTCCCCTTTCATAGAGATTATAAATTAGTAAGGCACAGAATAGAACAAGTGCTGGATCTGGAGCATAATGCTCTGAGTTTGAATCCCCTTTCTGGGAGTTAGATGACACTGAACCTACAATGAGGAAGATATGAGTTCAAATTTGGCCTCAGACACTGACTGGCTGTGAAATCCTGGACAAATTGCTTAACCTGTAATGGGGATAATCATAGCTTCTACCTTCCATAGTTGTGAGGATCAAATGAGATAATATTAATGAAGTGCTTTGAGAAACTTAAAAGTGCTCTATAAATGTTAGCTTTATTATTATTACTTAACATTTCTGCCTCTAGGTGGCCAAGGTCATTTATCCTCACTAAATTTCAGGTTCCTTGTTTTTTAAGATAATGGACTTCTTAGTTTCCATCTAGCTCTACATTCTATTATCCTATGATCTAGTAAGGTATTTACGATCAAGAGACTTTGTCTAGATCATTGATCATTACAACTTTGCCCCAGGAAGCCTACTGGGTGATCAAATATAACATCTTTATTAACAAAGGTAAGCCCTTCTGACATAATGCTTTGTTGCCAAAATTTTATTTACTGGAGGTAGGAATTAGAGAGGTCTAAGAGTATGTTCCAGGAATTGTATTTGCTCCTCTCTGAACTTCAACAAGCCCCTATTTCCCACCTCTGACAGGCTCCTGTCAGATGGAGATGTTGCTTTCAGAATGTCTTTCAGAATAATTCCCTACCCAGTGATAGGCTGCTTTCTTGTTCCCACACCAGTAGGCTTTTCTCACTCCAAGACAATGGCAGTTCTTCTCTCCAACAGACTGGAGTCCTCATGGAATAATCAGGGCAAGATTCATTTTATTGTAAGCTTTTTGAGAGTAGGGATGGAGTTTCACCCCTTTTTGTATCTCCAGAGGTAAGTGCAGTCTCTGTAATATAATAGGTGCTAAATAAATGTTGATTGGTTTATTGATTGATTCAGGATGGTCTGGTGCTGCAGGTTCAGAGTGTCTTAGTGAGACTCATAAATTAGCTAACAGTTAATAGAAGTGTTTCCTTGGCCATAAGACAGAATGGGTTTTCAGCAAGTATGCAATATTGATTCTTTTGGGAGTAGCTTCCTTGCCTCGATTGGTCATGCTGGCCTGGTGGTCAGAAGCCTGAGGAAGGAGTGTCTAACTCTTCCTGGGCTGGCTTTTGCACTTGGACCATGAATCAATGGCACAAGAATTAGTCCTCTGAGCCAGTTATCTCTAGGACAGTTTCAATACCTATAAAGGAAAAATTAAACTAGACTCCATGTTTTTGTGGCAGTTGCTTCTTCCACACCTGGATATTCCCCCCATATGATTTCCCCTCTACTCTTACCAAATCATCCCTGAGAAAACCTGAATCTTTCCAATCTCTGTGATCAGACTGACCACTCAAAATTTTGTGCCCAGAAGATTCACTCATTCACTGAGCTGAGGCTGTCAACTAGCCTTCTTTCCTGGTGGCTCAGTTTCAGTGACCATAGGTTCTACATATGACAGCCAAATGGGACAGGAAGGCCTGGATTGGGATGTTGCTGGTGCCAGGCTTCCCTGGCAGCAGGCCAGTAGCAGATGGAAAGCCGGTTGCCCGTGGAAAAACCTTCTATGCCCATGTCTATTCTGCTGCCCCTTCCTTGGCAGCTTATAGAAATCAGAAGAACAGTTGCCAGCTCCCCACGGATCTTTGGAGGTGGAGAAGGAAAACATTCCAAAGCTTTTTCAAAGGGACCAGGATTTTAGCAGGCCCAAGGAAGGTCATTGCAAGCAGTTAACCAGCTTTAGGATTTGACCCAAATGCTGACGGACAGAAATGTTTTTCCTAGAGGAGCAGAAGCAGACTCAGGCCCTGTTGAAATGGGCAGATGGTGATTCTGGGGCCAGGTTTTTCCACCAAGATTTCATCTTCATTCCAGCAAAGCTTAATTTCAGAATTCCAACTTATGGCATGGAAAAACATGGTTAGATTCCTTTATTATGCATCACATATCATCGATTTCAAGCCAGTGTCTCTGGCCTCAATTGTAAGATGATCCTGGCAAGGGCCTTAGAATGGCACCGTGGTGTAACAGCCTAGCATGTGGTATGGTCCTGAAAATGAACACCAGCTTTCTAAGCCTTATTCTCTAAGTAACTCATACTTCAAAATTTCAGGGCTCTTAGCCACAAATGGCCTGATTCTGTTACTTGTAGTTAGTACTTTTGAATTTCCTTTTCAGGCTTTGAGTCCAGTAAAACATTTGCCTTTCATTGCCCCTGATTGAATTTTAAATTTCTTTTCTTGGGGGAATCTGAGTGGCTTAGTGGATTGAAAGCCAAGTCTAGAGACCAGAGGTCCTAGATTCAAATCTGTCCTAGCTGTGTGGCCCTGGGCAGGTCACTTAACCCCCACTGTCTAGCTCTTACAGCTCTTCTGCCTTAGAACCAATACACTGTATTGGTTCTAAAATGGAAGGTAAGGATTCATAAACAAACAACAAATAAATAAATAAATAAATTTCTTTTCTTCTAGATACCCCCAGTGGTTGTGAAATACCCTCAGCTATCTGTCCAGGAGGCCCAGAATACCAGAATCTTTCCATTTTTGATTAGATTAAAAAAGGTTATCTTTGGAGATTGCTGAACAAAGGATTCTCTGCTAGGGTAAACCCAACCCAAGTCCCCTAGTCGGTCACAGCCCTTCTAGCCACCCTAGCATGCTAATATCAGCTCCCCTTGTCTGATTTTAGGGAAGAATGTAAGGCTTCTGGGGAGGACTTCTGAAGGTGGCTAGAGAAGGGAGAGAGCCTGGTGATCAGGAAAGAGCCCTCCAGTTGGCTCATCCCTTTTCTGGGCTTTCCTGCATCACGGCTTTGGCAACAGGGCTGTGTCCATTTGTGCATAGCCAGAACCAGGCACGGGTGATAATATAATCAGATAGGCTGGCTAGGGAGGCAGAGCAGTGGACAACCCTGGATTGGAACCCAAAGGGACAGGTTTCCTAGGGCAAGGCAAAATGATATTTAAACCATGTGGATTCTGTGCCCTCTGTAGAAAGTGAGGCAGCTAGGTGACACTGTGGATAGAGTGATGGGTCTGGAATCTGGAAGACCTGAGTTCAAATCTAGCCTCAGATTCTTTGAAAGCACAGCTTTTCCACTCCATTTAAGTCTAAAAGGGTAAGGAGGAAAAAATAAGGAAACCCTATTGGACAAAATGAATGAATAGCTAGTTAAACCAGAATGTTTGGTTTTCCCCCCTCATCCCCATTTCCCAACATCTTCAATCCCAAAGCTTTGTGGTATCTCATGTTAAACACTTTGAGCCAGGACTCCAGGCTGAATTTTGAAATGTAGCCTGCAGGTGCTTTTAATTCTGAAGGATAATGCCATGTGGCAGAGCTATCAAAAGGGAATTAATTTATTGTGGGAATGAATGCTTACAGGGGCCAACCTTGTAGGAATTGGGGCAAGAAATAAAAATAGCAGCAAAAATGCTTTAAAGTTTGCAAAGCATTTTGTATTGTCTCTTCTGAGCCCCATAATAACCCTGGAAGTTAGTCGTATCCCTCATTTAAGAGGTAAGAAAATTGGAGATCAGAGAGTTTAAGTGGCATGTCCCTAATCGCACTGCCAGAAAGTGTCACAAGCAAGAGCTGAAAGTAGACCTTCCTGGTGGCAAACTCAGAACTCTAGGCACCTTAGAGACTATCTGGTGTACATGTGCACACACACACACACACACACACACACACACACACTCTCAGAGGAGGGGAGGGAAGGGAGGGGGAGGAGGAGAGGAGAGGAGACTTTCTCTGGCTGTGACCCCACTGCAAATCCAGTGCTCATTGCATTCACTACACCACCTTGACAGGGTAACAAAGCTGTGCACAGTATGTGTATAATAGTAAAGATATGCTTAAGGTTGCTTTGTGGACTTAGCCAATCAAGGCATTATTACAAGTCCCTGGTACTTATACTATTCTCTAATTGGATAAGTTAGCGTATAACATCAGGGTAAAATATTTTTAGACATTAGTCAAATAATAGGGCTCAAAAGACCAATTTTATTACCAAAAAAAGAGATAATGAAAGATACTTCCTATCCATAAAGAGGGGCAGGGGAGGGACATTAGAGGAACAAAGTGATAGATGTGCCACAGTGATAGTTGTTTGTCTGGGTTAGATTTTGGTTAAGATTTTCTTTATTATAAAGGAGAATTTAATGGAGGGAAAGGGTATATTAGAAACTGATCAGTGACAAAAAGGGAAAAAAAGGCATGGGCATTTTTAAAACATTTTTTTAAAAATTGGCTAATTTAGTCATCAAAGATGCTCACTTTAGATCAGTTCCAGGGTTCCAGACCATGCAAGTCTAGATTCCCATTGTCCTGCTTCATCCAGGGACTTTCACATTTGGAATGATGTTGGCAATACTGCCATTAAGAATCATGATTTAGAGACAGGAGGTCCTAGGTTCAAACCCGGCCTCAGCCACTTCCCAGCTGTGTGACCCTGGGCAAGTCACTTGACCCCCATTGCCTACCCTTACCAGTCTTCTGCCTTGGAGCCAATACTCAGTATTGACTCCAAGACGGAAGGTAAGGGTTTAAAAAAAAAAAAAAAAGAATCATGATTGTGCTAGACAAGTAACTTTCTCATCCATTTGGCCTCATTTTTTTTTAAACCCTATCCTTCAGTCTTAGAATTGATACTTACATGGCAGAAGAGCAATCAGGGCTAGGCAAATTGAGGTTAAGAGACTTGCCCAGGGTCACACATCTAGTAAATGTATGAGACCAGATTTGAATCCAGGACCTTCCATCTCTAGGCCTGTTTCTATATTCTAGCTGCCCCTATTTGGCCTCGTTTAATGTTGGTCACTATAACCAGAGGCAGCGCATCCTAGAAGATAGAATACCCAGCTTAGGGTCAATAAGATTTTTGGGTCCTATTCTGGCACTGAAAGGAGCTCAGTGACCCCAGGCAAGTCCATTTACCCACCAGCCTCAGGCAACTCCCTAGGACTTCTAAAATGATGAGGGTGTACTTTATGGCCTCTGCGATCCCTTTTAGTTCAAAATCTATAATTCTATCCCTAATTCATCACAGTCAGATTCATTGGGGCAAAGGAAGGGGTTCAAATCCCTCTTCAGACACTTATTGGCTGGCCAACCCAGAACAAGTTAATTCCTCTGAGTTTTAGACTTCCCTAGATTTATCTATGATGTCTAGATTGCCGGGTACTGGTAGAGGGAGTTTTTTTATGCTGATGACATCACAGATCCTCATGTACATCGGTGAAGTCTAACTTCCTTTAAAAGACTATCTTAACAATGAGAACCTTCTGGTACGGCAGTAAATGGACTCCATTGTATTTCTCTAATGCAGAATCGAGTTATGAATCAAGTTAGGCTGTATTCATTGCATGAGCAACTGGCAGTGAATGTCTCCGAGCTTGGCCTCCATGGTACAATGCAAACGGGGCAGTGAGATTCTCTTTGCACACACTCCCCTGCCCCCATGCCATCTATTCATGTATTGTTCAAATATTTTCAGTTTTAACCTCTAGCCAAATGGATGACAACACAATTGTGACCACAGTTTCTGCCAAGCTGTGGTGGAACCACTTACTGAAGCGATCCATTGTTCACAGAGTTTGCCAATAAGAATAGCAGAAGTGTCTAAACAAATGGTTTGTTGAGAGAGAAAAAAGAAAAGAAAAGCAACATAGCATTAATCATAGGCCATTCAGACAGACCCGAAGTAAAAATAATAACTAGGATTTACATGGCACTCCAAAGTTTGCAAAGTACTTCATATATATTATCTCATTTAATCCTCACATCAACTCTGTGAGGGAGGAGTGATTATTACCCCATTTTACAAATGAGAAAACTGAGATAGATAAAAAATGGTTTGCCTAGGGCCATACATCTAGTAAAGGTCTGAGACTGGATTTGAACTCAGGTCTTTCTGATGCCAAGTCCCGTGTTCTATCTACTGTACCACTTAGCTAGCTATGCATCATGAAGGATGGGCAAGGGAAGGACAACCCAATAGCAAAAGAATAATCTTGATCTTGTGTCCTTGTTCAGGTCTCTGGATTTTCTTCGTCTGTGAGCCTGCACTTACAGTCACCCAAGTCCAGATGCAATGAATGTTTTCTGTTAAATTTTCGGGTTGGGACAGAAGCTTTTTCGTTGTTATAATTTACTTTGAGCTTGTGTCCTGAGCACTTCCAGAGGGTAAAAGAAACTGCCAGATTCCCAAAATGAATAGAACAAGGATGGGAGCTTCTCATTGGAAGGAGATATGAACAGACCCAGACTAGGCAGGTCAGGATGACCCAGATGGCAGATGCTTTGGCCTGGTGCTTGCAAAGGGTAAGTCTTGGGTGGCTTTTGAAAGCAGGCTTAAGATCCTTCCAGCTACCATTTCTCTCTTGCCTTTCAGAGACTCGAAATATTCAAAATGAGAAGGATTTTTTTTAAATGACAAAAGACCCAATCCAGTGCCTCATTGGAGAGGGTGAAGCTTGCTTCTTGAAAGTTATGCCATTAGAGCACAAAGTCTAACAGCCTATAAGTTGGAAAAGGCTTTGGATATGGATGTCCACATCTGTTGCCTGAGGACCAGCCTCCATTAAGTTGGGAAAGGCTTATCATGATTTTGGCTGCAGGGAAATGCTTTTTCAGACCCTAAAGACTGGTTATTTATGAAGGTAAAGAAAGGTCGTGATTGATGAAGGTAGGATTTACATCAACAAGGTCATAGATCCTTTCAAATATTGAGATATTTTCATTGGCCCACGGTTTATAAGGATATGCTTTACAGGGCTCTTCTAGGGGGGTTAGTGAGATTTCTTTTGGAAAATGATTTGTCCTTTCATACAGCCAGTGCTTTATTTTCTGCAGTCAGTCAAAAATAATAGCTAACATTTATACAGTACTTTTAAGTTTGCAATAATAACCCTGTGAGTTTGGTGGTGTTGTTATTCCCATTTTACAGATGAGGAAACTAAGGCTTAAAGAGGTTAAGTGACTTAACTAGACTCAACTTGGGTCTTCTACTCATTGTACAACTCTTTCATTCATTCATTCAATGACCCATTTAAGCATCTTCTGTGTTCAAAGAGGGGCAGCTAGCTGTCACAGCGGATAGCATATAGGCCTGGCATCAGGAAGACCTGAGTTCAAATTCAGCCTAAGACACTCACAAGTTGTATGACCCTGGGCAAGTCACATAACCCTGTTTACCTAAGTTTCCTAATCTATAAAATGAGCCAAAGAAAGAAATAGCAAACCACTCCAATATCTTTGCCAAGAAAACCCCAAAAGGAGTTATGAAGAGTATATTACACATACACACACACACACACATGTGTATGTATATATATATATTATATATGCATATATTATATATGTATATATAACTGAAATGACTAAGCAGCAAACACATGTTCAAAAAACTATGCGCAGAGGGAAACATACAAAGATACAGAAATGACTCCAGAACTCTCAGGGCTAGATTTAGTTGGGGTGTGGGAGAGAACCTTTAGAACTCCTTGCCTTCTCATCCTCTGCAATTCCTGTCTCTAAATCTTCCACAGAAGATCCACTCAATATGATAAGAGCCTTCATCTGGTTATTTTAATAGCTTGAGAATATCATTATTGCCCTTGGGCTATCTGTATGGCTAACAGAAGGGGAAGCCACATAAATATAATAACATGTGACCCAGCTCACAAAGAATGTGTTTCGTCTTGGGGTCAGCCTCCTAAATCACTCATTCCCTGGCCTCATTTATCCCCAGATTTGGGAAAAATGTTTGACTTTAACTTATGTTGAGGTATCCCCAGATGTAGCTAAAAGGGCCTCTAGATCTTATAAGAATGCAGAAGCTTACAGTCCAAAAATTGTGTACAGGATAGATCACTTTTATTCCACCCCTTAAAAAAGGCAGAAAACAACAACAACAGACTCAAAATGGACCATAAACGAAAGATTAAATTTGAATCCATTTCCAACGACATGCACCTCTCCCTGAACTCCACTGTCCTCCGAATGAATACTCCTCCTCCTCTGTGATTGGCTACTCCTCAGAAAGTAAAGGCACTGGAAGTCTTACAATCAGGGCAACCACACTTCTAACTTTCTAATGAATTCCATTTTCATCCTAGAGAACTACAAAAGCATGCAATCTTATGGCACTAGCTTGAAGTCTTGAACTCCCCCCCCCTTTTTTTTAAATTTTGAGTATTTTCCCATAGTTACATATTTCATGTTCTTTGCCTCTCCCCCAAACCCCCTTAGCCTCCCTTATTCAATGCACAAATCCACTGGGTTTTACATGTATCATTGATTAAGACCCAATTCCATATTATTGACACTTGGACTAGAGTTATCATTTAGTGTCTACATCCCCAATAATATCCCCATCAGCCCATGTCTTGAATTCCCTTTTAAAGAAATATTCATTTGGAGGTACTTGCAAGACAAGCTTCTTCCCCTTGGACCTAGAGCATCTGAAAAACTCACTATTATAGTGGAACTCAAAGTCCATAGCTTTTGCGTCTCCATTTCATGACTTCAGTGCTTTGATGCTCCTCTGGATGTGAGGGTGATCATGGAATCCTCATTTTACTTCACGAGATTGGCTCTGCTCAAGAATTTTCCTTCTCCTTCCAGAAAGTTAGGTCCCACAATCCTCAAGTTTAGGATTGCTAATGAATCACCTTTGAGAATGGTACTGCCAAGGAACTCCTCCTTCTTTGATCCAGAAGAGTAGATTCTGAAGTATGCTGCTCAGGAAATAATCTCCCACTAGTCTGTCTAGGAACTTGGGGTCCAAGAGTTATTAATAATATTCCAGACACTTGAGTTTAAGCTATTCCAATCCACGTGGCTCCCCATTATATAGCTGCTATTTGTTTAAGAGCATATATACCTTGGCCATTTCTGGGTCCAGTTACTCTGAATCGAGAACTCACCTTTTGAACTATATGGATGAATGCATCTGCTCCAAGATACTTGTTAGAGGTATTTGTTTGGGGATATAGAAGGGAGTAAATTCTGGCCATCTCTTCTCTGGCCGCTTTGTACAAATTGAAAATGGCTCTAGAGCTACTGTACCCTCGTGATCTCTCTGGGGAAAGAGGAAAGTGTGACTGTTTTTGGTTCAGTCTTGTCTGACTCTTCATGACCCCGTTCGGGATTTTATTGGATACCAAAGTGGCTTTGTGTGGAGGAGAAGGCAAAAAAGTCCCTGTTTGTGGTGAAGACTTCCTTTAACGAGACAGTACAGAGGACTGACTCCCATAACAATCCATAACCAACCGAACTGGCTTACACTGAGTTGAGAATGAGCCAGATAAAATGAAATCTAAGACTCAAGCAAAGGCCCATTACCCTGTAATCTTATCAAGTTGATCAGGGAGTTCCTTTGATCAACCACCCAAACTATAATAATTATACTGCAGCACAAAATATGAGGCAAGATTAGTTTCATTTCTGCCTGCTTTTTCTGCTTATTTTTTGCCAAAGTGAGTTTCCTTTTTAAGACAGGTAAATATTTTCAGGATAATTCCTATGGCAAGGACTCAACCTTTCTAAATGGACTTTATCTGGTGAAACCTTTGAACCTCTTCTCAAAATATTTTTCAGCTCACCAAACAAAATGCATGGGATTGCAAAGGAAAGGAATTATACTGAAATACAGTTATCAGAAAAAAATTTTAAAGTCCTCTCAATTTTTAAAGTTCCCCAGCCAAGTCACTTACCCCCTAAAGCCTAGCACTTACTGATCTTCTGCCTTAGAACCAATACACAGTACTGATTCTAAGATGGAAGGTAAGGGTTTAAAATTTTTTTTAATTAAAAAAAAAAGACCCCACATTAAGAAAAGACCCCATGTCAAGACCCCTGTTCCGGAGTAACTTGCTTTTGTTGTTGCTTTTGGCTTATTGTTTGCATTTTTTCAGCACTAGGAGGGAGCAGCAAAGATCTGCTATCTCTATGAATTCTATCTGCTTTCCAAAGGTAGTTTCATTCTCCTTCCAGTGTACCGAGAAATGTGACAAAAAGGCAGCCAATCAGAAGCAGAGGTAGGAGAAGGAAGTGATTTAAAGATGTACAAATTAGATAATCAAACCCTGGATAATTGGAAATGGCCTCTAGGATCTTTCTTCCATTGCCATTTACTAGCTTTCTAAAATAAGAACTATTTATTTACTCAATAGAGCAATTCTTTTGGTGATGATAAAGAACTGGAAGCAAAGAGGAGGATACCCAGGCCTTGTCTTGGATCTACCCAATGTTTGTGCTTTGGGTTTCTCCAATTTGAATGTTGATAGTTACATTTCAATCTGCCTTGATTTGAATGTTTATGCTTACTGATATAGATCTCAATGAGCTTCTCTTGGGAACTGCCTTCTCTTCAAAATAACTGCTACTGTTCATGCTGGTACTCTTCTCTGAAACCCATGAGGTAAAATTTCTCAGGGACTAAGGAAGAGGCCTTCTTCCAGATTTCCTCCTCTACCAAATAACATCACAATTTTCTAACACCTAAAAACCAAAAAGGATGATCATGTATCGGGGAACGACTAAACAAATCATGGCATACGAATGTGTTGGAATAATATTGAACCATAAGAATTGATTAAAGGAATGGTTTCAGAGAAACATGGGGTGACATATATGAAAGGATGTAAAGTGAGCAGAACCGGGGAGAGCAATTTATTCATCAACAGTCTTGTAAAGATAAACTTAGAAAGACTTAAGAAATCTAATCTGTCGATGACCTCCCATGATTCCTGAGGACTCATGGTGATGACCTATGCTGAAAGGTGGTAGACTCAAGGTGTAGAATGACAAACACAATTTTGGGCAATGTACAGCCTACGAATTTAGTGTGCTCGACTATGCTTATTTGTTGCAGAGGTTTTTTTCTTCTTTTTCTTCTAATTTGGAGGAAAGTAGGAAGTAAAGAAAGTAAATTCTTGAAATTAAAGAATAAAGTCAATTTGATGCCATTTAAAGATGAAAGGTTTTTTTTTAATTTTTAAAAATTTTTATTTTGAATATTTTTCTGTAGTTACATGTTTCATGTTCTTTCCCTCTCTCCAAGCCCCCCCTAACCCAAAGGGGGTTTTTTAAATTAAAAAATTACTGTGTTAAAAATGAAATAATAGGTATGATTTATTCAACTTTGATGATTTAAAAAGCAATTTGCAATAATGTCTTAGAGTTTGTTGGATTCTTTTTTAAGCTTCTCATCAAGTGTCTTAAATATATCTAAAAGAATGTCTCATAAATGGTACTGTGGAGGAAAATAGTTTCATTTTAGAAAAAAAAAATTGGATGCTAATGAGCACATGAAAATCACTCTCAGCTGTCATAGCAAGGACAAAGCTAGTGGTTCAATTTGACCCATTCTTCCAAGCAGGTACTTGAAATAAATGAGTTCTAATGAACCATCTTGACTGGTTGCCTCAGGAAATGTCAACTCATTGATCACCCTGAAGTCACATGTTTCATGTGAAAAATTCATCGTAATCGTTTGTTTTTCATCCTCTGAATCTGTCACTTATCATAAGGGGATGATGAGACTCTTGGGACTGATGACTAAAGAAATCACCACGTGGTTTCTCTTATTTTTAGCTATTGTGGACAATGGTGTGTGTGTGTGTGTGTGTGTGTGTGTGTGTGTGTGTGTGTGTGTGTGTGTGTGTGTGTGATAAAATTGGCCCAAATTTGGCTTTATTTTTGAGGCCAGACTCTCACTGTACCTGTCACTAAATGGAAAACTTGAGACTGCTAGGAAATAGAAGCTAAGAGTGCGGTATAGATTTAGCAAAGGTTGGCTGCTTTGGGGGGGGGGGGGGGGGGGGTGGCAGTTGTTTTTCCTTCAATAAACATTGCAATTGATACATTTTAATTTGATCCAGCAGACATAACCCACCAAATGCTGCCACTGGTGAAATATATTGCCTAAAACCAGTTATTTAATAGTTGTTGCAGCCAAGAATACTTGCCATATTCATATAGTATGTAACTTTTTTTTTTTTTTCTGTTTACTGTATGTTAACAGACTAGACAGCAAGGTTGTGGTCATGACTATTAATGATTTGTTACCAGTTTTGTCCACTGCATTTGACCTGGGGTTTGTTGCCATTTGGTGTAACTTTTATTTACATAACTGTAGCCATTGTGTGTATCTGTTGTTCTCCTGGTTCTGCTTACTTTACTCTGGATTGCTTTAAACAAATCTTTCCCATAATTATTAATATTTGCTGTTCCTTAGAGCACAATGAGAGCCCATTGCATTAGTGTGCCACATTTTGTTTTATGATTCTCCTGTCATTGAGCAGATGGCTTGTTTCTAGCTTTTTGCTCTTACTAATATTGCTGTGAGGAGTATTTCTGTCCAGATGGGTCCTTGCTTGCTGCCTTTGACCTTGGGTATGAACCTAGTAGAGAGACTGTTGTGTCAAAGGGCAATTTGGTAACTATAAAAAATGAGCCAATGCTTAAGGCTAGAGCCAAGAATTTTAAAATGAAAATACTTTTGTGAACTGTGCGTATGATGGGGGGTTAGTTTGTAATGACAGTTCGGTCCAGGTAGGAGCCCAACTGATGCAAAAGTATAAGTTTAGTTTTCTTTTATTAGGATGTTAAATTGAATTAAGACTTTTGGAACATCCTATATGCCAGTGACATCTGTATTTACATAGAAATACAGCTGGATACAGGAAATCTTTCCCTCAAACATAGAAACAGAAATGTGTCACAGATGTAGAACTGATAGAGAGCTCAGAGGCCACTTATCCCAACCTACCTGTTTTATAGATAGGAAACATGAGATCCACTAATTGGAAGAGAATTGCCCGAGGTTACACAGACTGGAAGCAGCAGAGCTAGGTTTCAAACCCAGCCTCCTGACTGCGACATCCAGTATTCCTTCCCCTGTACCATTCTGCTTGTGTGTATAAAGTGTATTCAATGCAAACTTATGTATGATAGTGAGAGCTGTGAACTAGCACAAAATCATTTTGTCTTCATGTATAAAACAGATGGTGGCAGCACGTGGGAGAATTAATGAAGGTTGAGGCTGGGGGATGGTTGGTACAATTCCGTCCACCGCTTAGGAAAATGTATGCTGGGTTGAATGACTCACTTGTTGTGACTAACAGTGTTACCCTTTAATAAAAAGAAGACAGACCAAGGAATGGTTTTCACTGCAACACTCTGACAATAGATTATTTATCCAAAAGAAAATAAGGAAAATAAGATTATTACCTGTCTCTTCCTTGACACAAGAGAAGAATGGGGGGAAATTTTAGGAGTATTTTGGTATTTTTGAACATCAATAATTGTTCAGCATGTAGAAAAACGGCACAATTATTATCTTGAACTTTCATTTTGAATTGTACTGAAATTGGGAGAGGGAGAAAGAAGATCATATTGATTAGCTCTAAGGCAGCTGCTCTCCAGATTCCCTCATTACCCAGAAAGCACAAGTGGTTTAGCATAAAGCTCACTCTCTCTCTCTCTCTCTCTCTCTCTCTCTCTCTTTCTCTTTTTCTCTCTTTCTCTCTCCCTTTCTCCCTCTCTCCCTCTGTGTGTGTGTGTGTGTATTATTGATGCTTTTTGCTTTTTATACAAGAGTTGTTTTCCTATGAGTGACCCTCTCTACCCATTCTTGAACCCAGACTTGTAACAGGAAAATATTTAAGCAAAACAAAGCAACATAGAAATCTTGTCTGATAGTGTATAACATACTTTGTAACTTCAGTTTCCTACTTTTCTACTGAAAGAACCGAGGCTTGTTATTTCTTGTTGTTTGGAACCAAGATTGATCATTAGGATTCATCAGTTTGGCTGCCTCTTAGGATTTGTTTTTGTTTACATTATTGTAGCATATGTTGAGTAAAAAAAACTGCCTACCTTCAAGTGCTATATGACTAAGAGTTAATTTTGTGTGTTTTTAGCTGCCAATGGTCAGGCAAACAATGCGTGAGAGCCAAGATTCAAACACAGGGCTCAATAAATTCAAACATATGATACCTTGTTGTTGTTCAGTTATTTCAGTCATATCTGACTTTTCATTATCCCATTTAGGGTTTTCTTACCAAAGATATTGGAGTGGTTTACCATTTTCCTTCTCTAGCTCATTTTATAAATCTGGAAACTGAGGCCAGTGTCAAAATCTTATCCATTCTTCAGTCAAGTTTTAATGTCACCTCCTCCAGGAAGTCTTGTCCAGTCATCTCAGAGAGACATTATTTTCCCATCTTCTGAATTCCTAGAACGTTTTGTATGATACTCATGTCACCTACTATATAATGCTCTGCATATTCATATGTAGAATATGCCATCTCTCTTATTTGGTTTTAATATCCTCTAGTGTATATTGTATATGTCTCCCTTTATATATTTATATTATATATAAATGTATATATATAATATATTTATGTATAAATATATCCCTTTATATTATGTTTATATCACATATAAATATATAATATATTTTATATAATACACAAATATATCTTTATTATATTTATATATCATGTATGAATATAATATAAACTTATATAATATATTCATAGCCCTTTATATATTATAAGTGTGTGTGTGCACATGTAGTCCTCATTGTGGCTTAGAGTGGGCATCCAGGAGATATATATTGAATGAATGAATGAATAAATGAAGGGGAATCTGAGACCACCTTAGCCATACTCTCTTAAGTGTGACAATTTTTAAAAACTGGTTCTAGAAACGCTTGGCAAAATCCAGCTAGGAATACCAAGTCTTGAGGAAAATGTGTCATAAATATAAACCTCACCAAATTGTGACTTTTCCAAGTTAACTAAGCTAATGTGTAGGTTCCTTTTGAGCCTGAATTCAGGCCTTCTGTCTTCCCAGCCTAGAATTCTTTCCACTAAACCACAATGGCTTTAGCTACTGCTCCGTCCTAAATGTGGTCTCATTAGAAAGCGAGACAAATAGAATCACTCAGAGGATGAATTTCCTTAGCAGTCCTGGTGTCACACGTGAGAGTTATTTCAATGCTGGATCTGTCCTCAGCAGGCACCAGGGTGCTGGCTCCTCACATACTTTATCATCCGTTCAACTCTCCTGCCAGACCTGGAGGAGTGCCAATCCATGGGACTCCAGTTTGGAGTCTTGGCAGCAACCGTCTCAGACAATGGCTTCCCCTCAGTGTGTCATCATGGGTTTCATTAGAACAGAAGGACTTCTGTTTCCTTCTTCTCCCAGCCTTATGACTCAAAGGCACCCAGGTGACTGACTCCAGGCTCTGAGAATCTGCCATGAGACCCAGATTTAATGGGAATTTCAAAGAGAAAGACTCATTCCACTGCAACTCGACCAGGGGACAGGTTCCCCTCTGGATGCCATAACTTGACTGGGCCTGGATAACAGTAAGACTGAGGGGAAACGTGAAATTAATAAATATTTGGTGAAACATGCTTATTTGTCTAGTAGTTGCACACCAGGCCACCTTTCCTCCCCAAGTTCTCAGTTTATATTTCCTGGGAGATGTTGGGCATTTTGGTTGACAAACACCAAGGAGATGAGAGTTGCCTCAATGTCCCCCAGAAAGGAGGGGGACAAGTTTGAAATGTTTTAGGGAATAGACAGAGAGGATGCGGATAATGAAGGAAATGAATAAATAATAATTATAAAAACTAGCCCTTGCCATAGAGTCAGACGGATGAAAATGAACTTGTAAAATAATAGAAAGTCATCATTATCCAATGTATAGATTCTTTTGGGAAAGAAAGAAGGGAAAACAATCAGATCTGTGATTTTGTCAGTATAGGGAGTAACTCTCTCCATCAATCCCATTTGAGCAACTGAAAGAGACGCTGGGGGCACTTAGAGACAAGTGACTTGCCCATCACAGGACTAGCTAGCATACACAGCAGAGGCAGAATTGGAAGCCAGTCCTTCCTTTGCCTTTGTTGTTACGATTAAAAATGATAAAGACTGATATAATAATAGAAATTAGTAGTTTAATTAAAGCCATGGCCATGTTGGTAAAATATATATATGACCGCGCCTATCTTTTAATTTTTACCGCCGGAGCCCATGTTGTCCCTCTTGTATGCCAGCCAGCCACTCTGCAAAACCCAGAAAGAGGCTTTCTCTAGGCCCTCCTCTGAATTTAAATTGCCCCATAC
>NC_058135.1:118568805-118641566 GCF_016433145.1 Gracilinanus agilis | reverse complement strand
TTCTTTCTTTCTCTATTTCTTTCTTTCTTTCTTTCTTTCTTTCTTTCTTTCTTTCTTTCTTTCTTTCTTTCTTTTTCTTTTCTTTTTTTAGTCAGAGGAGGTGGGTTCAAATCCTGACTGCCTAATTTATGAAAGTTCCAATGTCACCTTTCTCTGTGGGCCTCAGTTTCCTAATTTGTAAAATAATGAGTTTGAACTAGAAAAATTCTAAGGGTCCTCAAAGGTCAAGGCAGCTAGGTGATACAGTGAGTAAGGAGCTGAGACTGAACACCAGAAGACCTGAGTTCAAATTTGGCTATGTATACTTACTACCTATGTGACTCTGAGCAAGTCACTTAACCTCTATCTGCCTTAGTTGCCTCATCTGTAAAATCAGGATAATAATAGCAACTACCTCATAGGGTTGTTGAGAAGATAGAATGAGATGACATCTATCAAGCACTTTGTAAATCCTTTAACTTATTTTTTATAATAATAACTGATATCAAGTGATACTGGGGTTTGAAAATTATCTAATTTGAAATTATCAGATAGCCTATTATTTATAAAGCACTTATCACAATGCCTGGCACATAGTAGGAGCTTAACAAATGTTTGTTCTCTTCCCCATCCCCTTTCTCTCTATCTCATTTAAACCTTCTCACAAATCTGTGAGGTAGTGATTATGGATGGGCATTTTATTATCCCCTTTTTACTGATAAGAAAGCTCAGGGAGGCTAAATAGACTTAATAATGATGATAATGGTACCACATGACCAGGTTGTTGTGAAGATCAAAGGATATAATGTGTGTCAAGTGCTTTGCAAACTTTAAAGAGCTATTTGAGTGTCTATTGATTTCAATGTTAAATGACTTGCCCAGGGTCACAGGGCTTACAAATATCTGGGAGAAGAATTTGAACACAAGTCTTCCTGGCTCCAAGTCTAGCACTCTGCATAACTGTACCCCACCACACCCATTCCTAGAATGCTCTCACTCCTCTCCTCCTCTTCCTGGCTTCCCTGGTCTCCTTCAAGTGTCACCTAAAATTCTGTTTTCTACAGAAAAACCTCTCATAATTCCCCTTAATGCTAGTGTCTTTCCTTTGTAGTATTATCTCCAATTTATCCTGCCTATATCTTGTTAAGGAAGCAGCTAGGTGGCTCAGTAGATAGAATGCTAGGCTTGGATTCAGGAAGAGCTGAGTTCAAATCCAGCCTCAGACATTTACCAGCTATGTGATCCTGGGCAAGTCACTTAATCTCTGTATACTTCAATCCATTGGAAAAGGAAATGGCAAACCATTCCAGTATCCTTGCCAAGAAAACCCCATGGACAGTATGGTTCACAGAGGTACAAAGAGGGAGGAATGACTGAACAACAACATCATCATGTTTTTACCTAGTTACTAACATGTTGTCTCTCCCAATAGACTGTGAACTTTTTTTTTTAATTTTAAAATTTATTTATTTAGAAAAATTTTCCATGGTTACATGATTCATGTTCTTACTTTCCCCTTCATGCCCTCACCTTCCCCCCCTCCCCCATAGCCGCTACACATTTCCACTGGTTTCTTCATGTGTCATTGATCAAGACCTATTTCCACATTATTGATAGTTGCATTGGTGTGGTAATTTCAAGTCTACATCCCCAATCATGTCCACCTTAACCCATGTGTTCAAGCAGTTGTTTTTCTTCTGTGTTTCCACTCCTGCAATTCTTCCTCTGAATGTGGGTAGCGTTCTTTACCATAAATCCCTCAGAATTGTCCTGGATCATTGCATTGCTGCTAGTGCAGAAGTCTGTTACATTCTATTTTACCACAGTGTATTGGTCTCTGTGTACAATGTTCTTCTGGCTCTGCTCCTTTCACTCTGCATCAATTCCTGGAGGTCTTTCCAGTTCACATGGAATTCCTCCAGTTTATTATTCCTTTGAGCACAATAATATTCCATCACCAGCAGATACCACAATTTGTTAAGCCATTCCCCAATTGATGGACATACCCTTGTTTTCCAGTTTTTTTGCCACCACAAAGAGAGCAGCTATAAATATTTTTGTACATGTCTTTTTCCCTATGATTTCTTTGGGGTACAAACCCAGCAATGGTATAGCTGGATCAAAGGGCAGGCATTCTTTTAGCGCTCTTTGAGCATAGTTCCAAATTGCCATCCAGAATGGTTGGATCAATTCACAACTCCACCAGCAGTGCATTAATGTCCCAATTTTGCCACATCCCCTCCAACATTCATTACTCTCCTCTGCTGTCATTTTAGCCAGTCTTCTAGGTGTGAGGTGGTACCTCAGAGTTGTTTTGATTTGCATTTCTCTAATTATTAGAGATTTAGAACAGACTGTGAACTTCTTGAGAATAGAGACTGTTTTCTGGCTTTCTTTGTCCCTCCAGCATCAAGCACAGTGCCTGACAAATAGTAGGTGCTTAATAAATGTTTGACTGATTATACCATGTCTCATATTCTCATCCTACCTCTTAAAAGTCAGGAGGATATAATTTATGCAAATATTTAGTCATGGAAAATCACCTGGAGTTCCTTGTGATAACTCTCATGTATACCGTGCTGCTACAAATGTCATCAACATTCAGGGTGTTAAACCATTGGGTGAGGGATGAAGAAGATGAGGCCTCCTTTTAACATAAATACTAAGACAGCTAGGTGACTTCATGGCACCAAGTCTGGAGTCAAGATTACCTAAGTTCAAATCTAGTTTCAGATACTTCCTAACTGTGTGATCCTAGGCAAGTTATTTAAGCCTGCTTGCTTCAGTTTACTATAAAATTTTAGTTTATTCTGTAAAATGAGTTGGGAGGCAACTAGGTGGATTTCCTAGCTGTGTGACCCTGGACAAGTCACTTAACTTTGTTTGCCTAGCCCTCATCCCTCTGCCTTAGAATTACTACTAAGATGGAAAGTAAGGGTTAAAAATAAAAAAAATAAAATGAGCTAGAGAAGGAAATGTTAAACTACTTTAGTATCTTTACAAAAAATAAAACAAGACAAAACCCAAATGGGGTCACAAAAAGTTGGACATGACTGAGAACAACTAAACAACCATCACAACAGAAAGGAGGAACAGGAAGAGGGATAGAGATGGCCAACCAGGAGGAAATTGCAAAGGTGTAAGGCCTGAAGCTAAGCCAGTTATAAGAAAGGAAAAAAAGAGAAAGATTTGGAAAATAAGATGGGGAGAGAAATGAGATTCCAGGGAAGACAAAATATGCAAGGTAAAGGGGAATGAGCATCCAAAAATCAGTTAATGGACTATTGTTTTTAAGGGAATGATTTCTTTAAAAGTGATGTCCAGACTCCTTAGTACAATGACCACAGAGCTCTATCTTGAAGTAGCAGTTAATAAGAATACTGGTCTTGAGTCAGAAAGATCTGTGCTTGAATTTCTTCCCTGACTCATTAACCTTGTGACCCTGGACAAGTCATCAAACTTCTCCAAACTAGTTTCAACCTGTGCAAAATGGGAATGATAATGAGAATTACAACTATTTACAATTCTTACATGGTTGTTGTGAGGATTAAATTCAAATAATGTACATCAAATACTTTGCAGTCCATCTTTGTTCAGTCATTTCAGTTGTGTCCAACTCCTCATGACCTTAGTTAGGGTTTTCTTGGTGAAGATCCCAAAGTAGCTCTTCATTTCTTTTTCCAGCTAATTTTATGGATGAGGAAACGAAGGCAAACAGGGTGGAGTGACTTGCCCAAGGTCACAGAGATAGTAAGTGCTTGAGGCTAGATTTGAATTCAAATCTTCCTGACTCCAGGTATAGTACTCTATCCACACTACCATTTAACTGCAAACCATAAGGCACTGTATAAATATGTCATTATTATTATTAGCCACTGCCCAGGCAAGCTCATTAGAGTACCACTTCTAATAGTAATAGCACATTCATACAGGAAGACTTCCCTTCTTGAATTCAAATCTGGTTTCAGAAACTTCCCAGCTGTGAGACCCTGGGCAAATCACTTAATGCTATTTGCCTCAGTTTCCTCATCTGTAAAATGAGATGGAGAAAAAATGGCAAACCACTCCAATATCTTTGCCAAGCAACTCCAAATGGAGACAGCTAGGTGGCTCAGTGGATAGAGAGCCAGGCCTGGAGATGGAAGGTCCTGGTTTCAAATTTAGCTTTAGATACTTCCTATCTGTTTTTCCTAGGCAAGTCACTTAACCCCAGTTGCCTAGCTCTTACCTCTCTTTCTGCCTTAGAACTAATATTTAATGTCTATTCTAATACAGAAGGTAAGAGTTTAAAAAGAAAAGAAAACTCCAAATGGGATCACAAAGTTGGATACAGCTGAATAAAAACAAATAATACTTTAAGGTTTACAAAACATCATATATGCTAGTTCGTTTAATTCTCCAACAACCCTGGGATGGAGGGGCTAAAATAATCCCCATTTTATAGCTGGGAAAACCAAGGCTGAGAGAAATTAAGAGATTTGTCCAGCATCACACAACTAGTAAATATATGGGGCAGGATTTGAATGCAGCTCTTTCGGACTCCAAGTAAAGCACTCTTACATAATGTGCTGCTGGTAGAATATGTGCACATAGAATATGCACACAATGTAAATGGTAGAATAAAAGAAAAAGAGCTATGAACTTGGGGTCAGGAGTCTGAGGTCGGAATCCAGGCTCTAACTCTTCTAAGCTGTGTGACTAATGATTAATCTTCTCCTAGTTTCAGTATTCCCACCTGTAAAATGGGGAATATCATATTGGCACTACCAAACACACTAGGATATGATGAGGAAAGTACTTTGTAAAGCTCAAGTACTAGAAGATGTGAGTTGTTATTAAGATCCCTGAAGGTCCCAGCAGCCTCTGACCCCTACTAGGCTGTATTCATCCACCTGGTATCATTGCCAGGTTATTGGTGCCTTTTGGTTTCCATCAAACACTACTCCTTTGTACAATACTGATTGCAGCAGGAAAAGGGCTGGCTTTGAAGTCAGAAGTCTGAGGTTTGAATCCTGATTCTACCAATTAGTATCCTGTGCACTGTTAAATGAATTACTTTAACTTTCTAGGTCTCAGTTTCCTCATCTATAAAATGGAACTGTTATGTTAGATCAGAGGTTCTTCATCTGGGCACTCTGAACTTTTTTTCAATAATTCAATAACCACATTTTAATACACAGTAAACACTTTCCTGTATTCTTACAATTTTTAGCCAGAGGAGGCACCCACTTGCTAGAGATCAGTTACTGAGCTCACTGAGGGCTAAACTATTCATATAGCTCTGGTGTGTGTGGACAGAATGTAAAAGGAAGTGAAGAGGGGACAAGAATCAGAAAACATGATAGCATTCCTGCCTGCTGCCTCCCTTTTTCTATTTTAATAAGTGTAAGCAGTGCCCACATTGCAAGAGGACTAGAGATTTCTTTTTCTATTTAGCCATTAAAGGAATGGTAGTTAACCTTTTCAGAAATTCTGCTAAGGAAGTGTGGTCTTCCTATAAATAGTACAAATGCTTGGTTAGCGGTTACTCCTACTGAAATCAGCATGGTTGCATTGTAAAGTCTCGTGGGGAGGAAATTCAAATTCTTATTTCATAGGGAAAGGGCTTAGGTGTCAGCTGTGGAGGAGGAAGGGAGAGAATTTTGAAGTGAAGCTTAACTATGAAGAGAAAGGCTGGATATCACTACAGTGCTAGAGAGACAAAGACAGAGACACAGAAAGAAGAGAAGAGAAGAGAAGAGAAGAGAAGAGAAGAGAAGAGAAGAGAAGAGAAGAGAAGAGAAGAGAAGAGAGAGAGAGAGAGAGAGAGAGAAAGAATACATTAATGGTAGGGGGAGGAGGTTGGACTACCTAATTTTTAAAAAGTGATAGTAAACCTAAATCTAATTTGTGACAGGATCCTAGAGAAACCAGAATGGAATTATGCCTCGTGTAAATTTCCATTTGTCAGTCATATCTTTTTCACTACTATGGGAAGGAACCACTCATTCAGGCATCCAGCTGCTGCTGATTTAGTACCTATGTGGTATTTAGGACAATCTTTAATTGGCAGATTTTATTGCTAGATCTGAATTGCTACCTAGGCAAGTATCCACGTGTGCAGGCCCAGGCATTCTTCCTAAACCATGCCAAATTCTGAAAGCATCTGTGAGTAAAAAAAAAAAAAAGCAAATTAGTGCTTTCATAAAGCATGGTGGGTGTGTGTGTGTGTGTGTGTGTGTGTGTGTGTGTGTGTGTGTGTGTGAGAGAGAGAGAGAGAGAGAGAGAGAGAGACAGAGACAAACAGAGACAGAGAGAGAAAGAGAGACAGAGACAGAGACAGAGAGAGAAAGAGAGAGATGCCCAGGAAAGATCATGCTTTCTTTTCATTTGAAAAGAGGAAAGAATCAAATGGATTTGCTTTTGGTTGGGAAATGTTATCACTGCTTGGTCACCTCTCCTCTCTGCCTATGGCTAAACAAAATCTGTTATTTTTTCTCAATTAGTAAATTACTCCATTAGATCCTGTAGTTAAAAGGGATATTATTGAAATAACACTGTTTTATATTAACATGAGATTTTTGGTGGGGGAGACTCAGCCTGCTGGCAGATGCTATTCTATTAGTCTTTACTACACCCCTTTCTCCCCACCAAATTGGGAAGAGAGCCAGAAGGAGAGATGAGAGAGAGAGTCCCATGTCCCGGGCTCTAGCCTACCTTGGTCCAAAGAGCATACTACCTCTAGAAACTATAGCCTAACCTAAGCAAAGCTTATAATTCCTTTCAAGAAATATTTAGTAAATGACCCTGATGTGCAAGGTTTGAGGCATAGGGCTAAGCTCTGGGAGATACAGTGGTATATGCATATGGCCATAGCTCAGCGATATTTCAGTTTTGCTTCCAGACCACCACAATGAAGCAAATATTGTGATGAGGCAAGTTACCACATTTTCTGGTTTCCCAGCACATATAAAAAGTTATGCTTAGACTATACTGTAGTCAATTAAATGTGCAATAGGATTATGTTAAAAAAGCAAAGCTTATGCCTTAATTAAAAAGGCTTTATTGCTATAAAAAAAATGCTAACCATAATCTCAGCCTTCAGCAAGTTGGAATCTCTTTGCCCCCATGTTGATGGCTGCCTACTAATTGGGGTGGTGATTGCTGAAGTAAGCAGGTGAGGAGCAGGTAGCTGGAGTAAATGTGACGATTTCTTAAAATAATACAATGAAGTTTCCCCCATCCATTGACTCTTCCTTTCATTTGAACACTTAAAGGCCATTGTAGGATTATTAATTGGCCTAACTTCAATATTGTCATGTTTCAGGGAATAGAAAAGCTTGAAGAAAGGGAGAAAGAGAGGAGCAGCTTAGCGTGTAAGTTTGGGTCTTATATGAATGTGGTTCACATGGTGCTCCAAAACAATGATGATAGTAAGAGCAAAGATCCCTGATCACGAATCACCATGACAGATATAATAATAGTGGAAAAGTTTGAAATATTGCAAGAATCAACAAAATGTGACACAGAGCCATGACATCAGCATATGCTATGGGGAAAATGGTGCTGATGAACTTGTTCAAATTGAGGTTGCCACAAATCTTCAATTTGTAAAATATATCTTTGTGGGGGCAGTGAGGTGGCTCAGTGAATTGAGAGTCAGGCCTAGAGATGGGATGCTCTGGGTTCAAATCTGACCTCAGATACATCCTGTGTGACTCTGGGCAAGTCACCTGACCTCCATTGCCTAGCCCTTTCTACTCTTCTTGCCTTGTGTAAGGGAAGGATTTTTTAAAAATGTACCTGTGAAGTGCAATCAAGTTAAAGCATACTTGTAGTGCCTGCTTATAAGCATCATACATTCTACTGAAACTTTAGCACTTTTTAACCAAAGGTCCATGAACTTTAAAAATAGATATTTCCTATAATTGTATTCCAATGTGATTGGTTTCCTTTGTAAGCCTATGTATTTTATGTTGTGTATTTTAAAATCTTACTCTGACCCACCCTAGCAGTACATCCCTGGAAAAGTCCCTTAACCTCTACTTGATTCAAGTGGCTTTCTAGGTCTTATCAAAATCATAGAAGGAGCATAATGGCGCAGATAGGTGGCACAGTAAATAGAGAGCCAGGTCTGGAGCCAGGAAGATCTGAGTCCCAATCTGCCTCAGATACTTTCTAGCTCTGTGACCTTAGACAAATCACCTAACCTCCATTGCCTAGGCCTTTCTTATATTGTGCCTTAGAACTGATACTAAGGTAGGAACTAGGGATTAAAAAAAGAAGAAGAAGAAGAAGATGGGGCATAATGGAGCTGGGCAAGAATTTTGCCTTGCTGGAGATTTGGCATCAATTAATCCATCCCAAGGTTGGCACAGAGGCCTAATCTTATTTAACTTCCTTGTCTAGACCCAACCCCAAATGTGCCTGGGAGTCAGGAAAGCTCTTGGCCCATTCACAATATCCTGTTTACTTGGGCTCATGCCTCACATTTTTGCCTGCCTATAATTCCTCCCTAGTATCTCTTAATTTTTACTCACCAGCTCACTTAGCAATCTAGTAGAGATTTTAGCCAAGTCAACTCTCTGTGAAGTATAATGGACTGTGGAGGTGTTTGACCCTTTTGCTTCCTGCTATAGGCTCAAGGAGAAGAGAGATATGAAGTAGGTAAGTGTTTGTTGAACTAAGCTGATAAGAGAGATGGAGTTCAGCCAGCTACTGGCCTAGAGAGGTACTAAGTTCAACCTTTCATCATAAGATGAGATGAGGTTGGATTCACCTCTCCCTTTTCGCAAATGATGCAGAATGGTAGTCCATCCACAGAATCTGAGAAGCTATCTGCTGGTGTAGAAGGTCTCCTGAATTCTTTTATTTGGAGAAGTCACAGAACCATAGAAAATTCTAGAGCTAGAAGGGATGCATAGAATGGCACAATGGGAAGAGCATCTACTCTGGGGTTAGGATACAAGGGTTCAAATTTTTTCCTTGGCTTCATTTCCTTATCTCTAACACGAGGGCAGTTGGACTTGATGGCCTCTGAAATCCTTTCAGCTCTAGATTTATGATCCTATGGACTCTGTCATGTTACAGATGAAGTAATAGAGGCCAAAGATAGGGTAGAATTTGTCCAAGGTCATAGGCCTATTTAGTAGATCTGAGGACTGGCTCTGTTATTAAGAACCAGGTTAAGAACCCCTGTAGGTGAGGAAATGGGCCTATATAAGGAACTCCCTGGTGGAGAAATTTTACCTTTTCTGCAACCTTCTAGTCTTCTAGTCTCACTGAGGGGTCACATGCCTACTCAGACTCAGGAAGCCAGGGAATTTGCCTGGGAAATTGATTTCAGAAAATACCCACACCATCTATGATCATTTCTTTCCTGGTTTTGCTCCTGATTTTTCTTAAAAAAACCAAAAAAAAACTGCCCTCTTGTTTATGTCTTACTAACAATTCTAAGACAGAAGGGCAAGAACTAGGCAAACAATAAAGTCAAGTGATTTGCCCAATGTCATACATCTAGGAAGTGTCCAAGGCTAGAATTGAACCAAGGTCCCCTTGACCCCAGGCCTGGAGCTCTATCTACTAAGCCTCCTAACTGCCCTTGGCCCTGACTTTCTTTGTCCTTGATACCCTTCCACTAATTCTCTTCTACCTTCTACCATCATTTTATGTTTTCTTCTTCCTTTAGAATGCCAACTCCTTGAGAATCTCTCTCTCTCTCTCTTTTTCTCACACACATACACACACATACATACATTCCCAAGGCTTAGCACAATGCCTGACATGTAATCAATCACTGCTTAATGAATATTCTATCCATCATCTATCTATCTATCTATCTATCTATCTATCTATCTATCTATCTATCTATCTATCTATCTATCTAAACCATCAAAGGTAGGATTGGATCCCAGGTCTTCCTGGCTTTAGGACTAGTTTTCTATCTCCTACTCAAAGATTTTTCTCCTCTATTTAACTCCGTGATTCCAGAAAAAAAATACTTTCAGATTAAATTTCATTAACTAAAAACTAGATCTTTAAATTCCCTTCCAGCTCTGAAATTCTAACAGTATATGAAGTCTGCCTATTGTGGCATTTATTGTATTGACCTTTCATGTGGGATTGTAGAAAATATTAGATTTAGTATCAGAGGGTCTCAGTTTCTTTATCTAGAAAATAAGGAGAAAGAAAAGAGAGAAGGAAGGAGTGAAGAAAAAGAGAGGGAGGGATTAAGGAAAGAAAAAAAGCAAGAAACAAAGACAGTAGAAATGGATAGAAGGAGGGAAGATGATAAAGAGGGAAAAAAGAAAGGAAACATCCTTAGAGGTTTTCATGGTTTCATGCTGAGGTGTTAATGTGCTTGAATGAACCTCATTCTTATCCTCTGTAGCCTAATAAGGAATTTTTTGGACCCTCCAGAGATAGGATTCTGAACAAAATCATCTTCTCCTCCAATTAAAGGGATACAATTGCATCCACAGGGCATTAGAGTCTTTCTGCAGCTATTACTCCCAGTGTTCTAAGCTAGCTGATGAAGGGATGGGAGTGGAGAGCACAGTTTTCCCAGGTTGCTGTCCCATTATTGGCAGACTAGACTAGACCCATCTTCACTACTTGTCACCTTTCTCCCCTCATTTGAAAGAAAAAACTGTCCCCATAGGCTCTAGGAAGCGACAGAAAGGAAAAAGAGCAGATAGAGCGATTTTCACCTCATTAGATTGGTCTTCAAAAGGGAACCTACTACCAAAATCCAAGGGAGCAATTAAAAATATAAATTAAAAATAACTTAAAAGAGAATAGCGGTGACTCATTAAGAATAAACAGTTTTGTTTTTCAAAGATGACAGTATTAGTTGTTGGGAAGCATATATGTACATTTGAATACATAGATGTATTTCTTATTCTCTCTCTGTCTCTCACTTTCTGTTAACAACAGTAAAAGAAGATAGAGGAAATCTATAACTAAAGCCATCATTTTTTAATTCAATGTATTTTGTTATATAGATTATTTTAATCTATTAATTAATTGATCAATAAATTAATAAGTATTAAGCATTTACTATGGGCCAACCACTATGCTAAACCCTAAAGATACAAAGAAAAAAACAACACAAAAATAATCCTGCTCTCAAGTTGCTTATATTATAATAGAGAAGACAGCATGCAATAACAGTAAGTAAATAGATATGTGCAAGATACCAAAAAAAAAAAATTAAAATCTCAACAGTGTAAAAGTATATAGTGAAGATGTCTGCTTCCAGCAGCGAAGATGGCAGAGTAAGAAACATTCCCAGCCCAAATCCACTCCCAAATAAAAGAAAAAAATGTTTCAAAACAAATTTTGGAGTGAAAGAACCAAAAGAAGGCAGAGTAAAGCAGAGTTTCAGTCAAAGAAAACAGAGGGGCATCAGGAAGGACCCATTTCCCTGGGGTAAGAGGTGAGAAGAGTAAATCAGCAACATGAGAAATAGGCTGGTGCAGATGCTGGGGTAAGAGCAGTAGAATCAGCAGAATGAAGAGTGGCCTGGTGCAAGCACCTGATGAAGAGCTCGAGGATTAGGTCAATGTTAGGACAACCAGGAGAACACTTAGCCAAAGGAGCAACTCTAGCACTTACAACACAAGAGGGAAGTATCTGCTGAGAAGTGGAACCTAGCTAACTATGCTGCATCTAGAACTTGGGAGAACCTAGGGAAAGTACTGCTTCAACCCTGGAAGTAGAGTTAAGCCTCAACATATAGGCATGATCATGAAAAAAAATGAGTAAAAGACAAAGAAAAGGCCTAACCCTGGAAAGTTACTTCAGTAAAAAGGAAGACCAAAATGTAGCCTCAGAAGAGGATAGCGGTGCCAAATAGAAATTTTTGAACCCTTGAAGGCAAAATTAACTCCTAGAAGAGCTCCAAAAGAGAATAAATAATAAATAATAAGAGACTTGTAAGAAAAATTAGAAAAGAAAATGAGAGAAAAAAATCAACAAGTTAGAGCAAAAACTCACTGAAGAAAACAGTATTCTAAAAAAGCAAACACAAAACCTTCAAGTAGGAAAATAATTCTCTAGATAAGGAAATATGAAGCCTCAAAGAAGAAACTGGTTCCTTAAAAAATTAGAATTGGACGAATGGAAACTAATGACTCCATAAGACAGCAGAAACAATAAAACAAATTCAAAAGAATAAAAAAAATTGAAGAAAATGAAATCTCTCACTGGAAAAGCAACTGACCTGGAAAAATATCCAGGAGAGATAACCTAAGAATCACTGGACTGTCTGAAAACCATGATCAAAAAAGAATCATGGACACAATATTGCAAGAAATTATTAGGGAAAACTGCCCAGGTGTTCTTGAACAAGAGAGGAAAATAGAAATAAAAAGACTCCATCCATCACCTCCTAAAAATGATCCCCAAATTTAAAACCCCAGGACTGTTATAACCAAATTCCAGAAATCCAGACCAAGGAGAAAATACTTCAAACATCCAGGAAATAAAATCAAATACTGTGGAGCCACAGTCAGAATTACACAGCACCTAGCAACTTCTTCATCAAAGGACCAAAAGGTATAGACTATAACCAAGAACCAACCACCTTCTCAGAGAAACATAAAATTCCAGGGGAAGAAACATACATTTAATTAAGTAGAAGTATTCCTTATGAAATGACCAGAGTTGAAAAGAAAATTCAATAACCAAATTTGATACTCATGAGAAGAATAAAACATAAAAAGGAAAGAAAAAAAAACCTCAAGGAACTCAGTGGGGTTAAACCAATCACATTCCTAGATGGGAAAGGATTAACTAGGATATTTCAAATATTTATGATACAAAAGATACTTAAGATTCTTTAATAATCAAAGGAATCAAGGGGTTAAACTAATTTAATAGATTTTAAAAAATTTTAATTTAATAGATTAATTTAATAGATTTTTAAAATTTTTTTAAAATGGTAACTAAGCTACTTAAGATATTAATAATATGGGGGCAGCTGGGTAGCTCAGTGGATTGAGAGCCAAGCCTAGAGACGGGAGGTCCTAGGTTCAAATCTGGCCTCAGCCACTTCCCAGCTGTGTGACCCTGGGCAAGTCACTTGACCCCCATTGCCGACCCTTACCACTCTTCTGCCCTGGAGCCAATACACAGTACTGACTCCAAGATGGAAGGTAAGGGTTTAAAAAAAAAAGATATTAATAATACTTAAAGTACCTCAGGTATCTAAATTGCTTACAATTCTTAAGGTATGGAAGATATTTAAGAACTTTGTCAGCAGGGCAGCTAGATGAGTCAGTGGATTGAGGGCCAGGCTCAGAGATGGGAGGTCCTAGGTTCAAATCTGGCTGCAGACACTTTCTAGCTATGTGACCCTGGTCAAGTCACTTAACCCCCATTTTCTAGCCATTACCACTCTTCTGTCTTAAAACCAATACACAATATTTATTCTAAGACAGAAGGTAAGGGTTTTAAAAAAAAAAAGGATTTTTTACTACTGGGCAGTGAATAGGAACATACATAGACAGAAATCAGGAAGTAAGTTGAATATGATGGAATGATATTTTAAAAAGCAAAACAGAATCAAAGGATAAGAAAGAAACTTGCCCTGGGAAAAGAGAAAGTTGGGGGTAAATTATCTCACATGAGGAGAAATGTAAAAATTAAGAGAGTGGAGAGGAAAATGGGAGTGGCAGGCAATGCTTGAACTTTACTGTCATTTGAATTGGTGCAGAGCAGGAATAATATCCACATGCTGTTAGCTATAGAAACTCATCTTACCCTATAGAGAAGTAAGAAGGAGAGGGGGAATAAGAAAAGGGGGTGGAATGGACAAAAGGGAGGGTCAATTTTGGGGAAAAAATTTGTGAATAAGGAAAGGCTAAAAGGAGAGGAGGAGAAAGATAAATGGGGGAAAATAAGATGGAGGGAAACACACAATTAGTAATCAAAACCATGAATGTGAATGGGATGAACTTACCCATAAAATGGAAGAGCATAGCAGAGTAAATTCAAAGCCAGAATGCCATAATACACTATCTATTATAAACACATTTAAAGCAGGGAGACATATGCAGAGTAAAGATAAAGAAATGTAACAGGATCTACTATGCTTCAGATAAAGTTTTAAAAGTAGGAGTAGTAATTATGATCTCAGACTGATTGTAATTGAAGACTATTGTGCCATAAAAAATGACAAACAAGATGACCACAAAAAAAGCTGAAAAGACTTCTTAGAAGTGATGGAAAGTGAAGTAAGCAAAACCAGGAAAATATCATACACAATAATAGCAACAAAGTACAATGATCAACCTTGTATGACTTAACTATTATCAATAATGCAAGAATGAAAAAAGCTATACACTGCTTTAGAAGGAGATGATGGAGTCTGAATTCAGAGTGAAGTATACTATTCTTCACTTTATTTCCTCCATGAATTTTTCTCTAGTGTAATGAACATGGAAATATGAACTGTATAATGACACATATATAACCTATATCATATTACCTGATATCTTGGGGAAGGCAGGGGGTAGGAGGGAGGAAGAGAATATGGATCACAAAATGTCAGAAAATAATACTTTTTATTTAAAGATATTTTATTTTCCTAATCGCATGTAATAACAATATTCAACTTATATTTTCTAAAATTATAAGATTGAAATTGTCTCTCTCCCTTCCTTCCTGCCTCTTGGAGATGGTAAACAATCTGATCTAGGTTATATGTGTATTATCATGCAAAACATACTTCCATATTAGTCATTGTTGTAAAAGAATACTTATATAAAACCCAAACCTCAAAAAAAAAATAAACTGCATATAAACTAATGTGAAATACAGTATGCTTTGGTCTACATCTGTCTTCAATAACTTTTTATCTGGAGGTGGATACCTCCAAAAACATTTATTGGAAATTATGCCAACATGTAATCTGGAAATAATAAAAAAAAAAGTCAAAATAAAATAAACAGACTCTTAGTTAACATTGAAAAACAACATTGATGGTAAAATGAGAGGCACCAGGGAAGATCATAGATTTAGAGTTGGAAGAACTTTAAAGATCATACAATCTAAATCATCTCATTTTACAGATGAGGAAACAAACTTACTGAGAATGTTCAAAATCAGATAGAGTATAGAAAGTCAGGCTTTGAACTCAGGTATTTTGACTTCAGGTTCTTTTTTTTCATTACATCACCTTCCCTTATTCAGAATTAAATAGCATCTAAAAGGCTAAGGTTGCACTTAAAAAGTTCCAAAATAATGCCAGATGCCCATTTAATATTCATTTTAAAAATTTGGGTCCCAAATTCTTTCCCTCCCTTAAGCCCCTCCACCTTAAGAAGGCAAGCAGGATAATATATATTATACATGCAAAGTCACATAAAATATGTTTCCATATTAGCCATATTGCAAAAAACAAAAACAAAAATAAAAAACAACCAGCAAGAAAAAAATTTTAAGTTCAGCTCTCTCTCTGGAGGTAGATAGCATTTTTCATCATAAATCCCTTAGAATATTCTTGAATCATTGTCTTGATCAAAGTAGCTAAGTCTTTCATTCTTATAATATTGCTATTACTGTGTATAATGTTCTCCCAGTTCTGCTCATTTCATTCTGATCAGTTTCTATAAGTCTTCCCAGGCTTTTCTGAAACCATCTCCCTCATCATTTCTTATAGATCAATAATATTCCATTACAATCATATACCACAACTTGTTCAGCCTTTTCCCAATCAATTTCCAATTCCTTGCCATCACAAAAAGAGCTGCTATCAATATAATTGTAAATAAAGGAACTTTCCATTTTTCTTTGGTATTGTTGGAATACAAAACCCAGTATTGGTATTGCTGGATAGATAAATATTATCTTCTTGCTAATGTACTATTTAGGATTATAGATTTAGATCTAGGTGTGATCTAAGCTCACTTTTTCATTTTACAGATAAGGAAATTGAGACTCAGTGACTGGGTCCTATAGGTAGTAAGTAGAAGATTTTAATCCAGGGCATCTGCCTTTCCATTGCCAACCATGTACCAAACATTCCTCTTTCCCCTCTAATACTCCTTCAATGTCCAGCAGAAACTGAGGTGTAGTAAGGTTAAGTGATTACCCAAGGTCACACAGGTAGGAACACAATTCTAATTTAATTTGGCCAATGCCAAAATCAGTGCAACTTTCCACTGTGTCATGCAGTCTTTTTTTATATTATCAGGGTGTGAGCTACAGAGGGAAAAGGTGATGAGATGTGTAAGTGTAAATATGAGCACATGAAAAAGAAAAGAACATTTTTGAAGTTTTTCAGTATGGGAGAGAGGTGATCTTTGAGGGAGGGTCCTAATGGGAAAGGCTAATGCCAGGAGTACCTCAGGGTTTCAAATCTATTTTATAGGTAAAGGAAGACTAGAGAAATCTAATTGAAATCATACTTGCCAATTTGATCTTCACTGTCATAAAAGTTCCGATATAAGTTTAAGGTCCAGTAGTTCAAGAGAAAACCCTTACTATAGTCATATCATAACTTCATTCATTTATGCAATTCATTTAAAAAATCAGTTACAAGTATATGAAAGGTACTATTTCTTTTTTAATCATTATTCAAATCTGACCTCAGACACTTACTAGTCGTGTAATCCCGGACAAAACACTTAATCCTATTTGCCTCAGTTTTCTCATCTGTACAATGAACTGGAAAAGGAAATAGCAATCCACTCCAATATCTTTGCCAAGGGAAAAATCCCCAAATAGATCATGAAGCGTGAGACATGACTAAAATGACTGAACAACAACAATAACAAAAAAGCATTAGAAAAAACAAAACCCTACCTTCTGTCTTTGAACCAACATTGTTTATTGGTTCTAAGGCAGAAGAGTGGTAAGGGTTAGGCAGTGGGGGTCAAGTGACTTGCCCAGGGTCACACAGCCAGAAAATGTCTAAGGTTGGATTTGAGCCCATCTCTAGGGCTGGCACTCTATCCACTGAGCCATCCAACTGCACCCCCCTCCCAAAAGCATTTTTTAAATGACTGATATTTGCCAGAAACTGTGGGGGTGCTGGAGTTACCAAGACTGAAACCAAATAATCCCTGGCCTCCAGGAGCTTACCTTCTACCTAACGAGACAGCATGCAAATTTGTAAACAGAGTCGTAACATGTACAAAATGAAGACAAGGAATTCTTGGAAGGTTACAAGCACAATAATTCACATTAACCGTTGTGCTTTCACCCAGAAGATCCTTACCCAAGCCCTGAGATGTAGACAGTGGAAATTTTATCATCATCCCACTCTACATGAGGAAACTGAAACTCAGCAAATACCTTTGCTCTGAGCTAATTATGTCTCCTGACTGACTATTAAAATGAAAAATAGCATCTAAAAAAATTTCTCCTTCATAAACCTGAGGTGAACTCTCCAAAAATACATACAAGCAGCAGTGGGAAGAAAACACACAAACAGAATGAAGCACACATGTAGGGGACACATGTGGCCAAAGCCACTCATGTCCCTGGTCCTGGAGGCACCCGTGGTCTTTCTCTTTATTTGATGTTCTCACACTCTTCTCTGCCTGCCCACCTCCTCACTCCTCATGAGTCTCCGTTGGACAGATCCCTTGGTTGAGCTCCTCGGGTAAGACACTATTCCTTCAAGCAAAGGCTGGATGACCATTTATCAGGGAGGTTGTAGGAAGCATGTTGGATTTGGCACATGTGAGCCTGGATGACCTCTGAGATCTTCTCCCTGAGGACTCTGAGGACTCTTCAGTTCTGGGAATCTGGAAGCTGGCTTAGTTGAACACAGGTAGAAGTACTATTAAATTACTTTGAAAAATGGAAAAAAGTCATCATTTCTGACCTCAGTTCATCAGGACAATGGATGGAATAAAAGTGGGATTTTTCTTATTTTGAAATAAGATTTAAAACATTTGCATTTTTTTAGTTGTTTAGCTGCCATTTGCAAAAAAAAAAACCATATAGATGAAGATTATTCTGTTTTTTATTGTTGTTTAATTGCATCAGTGGTTTCTGACTCTTTGTGACCCCCTTTGGGGTTTTCTTGGCAAAGACAAGTGGCTTGCCATTTTCTTCTCCAGTTCATTTGACAGATGAAGAAACTGATTCAAAGTCAAGAAGATTGTGGTTCTGTGAATAGAGTGCCAGGCCTAGAGATAACGAGGTACTGGGTTCAAATGTAGCCTCAAAAATTTCTTATCTCTGTGACCCTGGTTTTTTTTTTCTTTTAAAGTCAAAGAGATTATAATAGAGCATACATTTTGCTGCATAGTTTTATAGCATTCAAGGAAACATTTTCATAGGAACATCTTCAGAGAATCTTCTCTCGCTCCCTACATTCAGTTTCTCCATGTTGTCCATTCTCCTTCTACAACATCTCTACATCCATCTTCTCTTCTATCACAAGCGTCCACCCTAGTTCTAGCCTTCATCATTTTTATAACAGTTGCCTCTTACTTTGTTTCTATGTCTTCCAGGCTCTCCAATTCATCCTCCACACTGCTCCCTGGCACATCATATGCACATATTAAATGCTTATTGATGGATTGATTGACTTCTAAAATGTGGCTCTGACTTTGCCACTCCCTTCTAGCTAAAAATAAAGATTTTAAATTTAAAATACGTTTTCAGTGGCTCCCCATGGATAAAATACAAAATTCTCAGGCTAATATTTAGTCTTCTGCCATCTTCCTCCTGCCTACCTTACCAATCTTCTTTAATATTATTCCATACTCTCCATTTCAGACCTGCTTAATATTTCCTGTACACATATTTCTACCTCCTGCCTCCATTCCTTTGAATAGGTGTCCCCTCATGTCTGGAATGCCCTGCTCTGGCCTTTTAGCTTCCTTCAAAGCACATGTCACATGCTACTTTCTACAGGAAACCTTTTTTTTTTTTTTGATCCCCTCCATTTTTAATTATCTCCACATCCGTACATTTCTTCTTATTATTTTAAATTTGCTTTATTCACACACACATATACATGCATACCTTCTTCTCATGAATATCATCAAGTGTTCTGCAGTGTATAGAAAGCTGCCTGGAACACTAAGGGGTTAAGTCAATTTCCCACAGTCACACAGACCGAATATATCAGAGGATAGACTCCAAGGCTGATTCTCTCTCCTCTATGACATACTGCCTCTATCTGTCTCCTCCTTCCCTCCCCCTCTCTCTTCCTCACTCTCTCTCTCTCTTCTCTGTCCCTATCTCTCTCTCTTTCCTCAGTCTCCTTCTCTCTCCATCTTTCTTCTCTGTCTCTGTCTCTATCTCTGTCTCTCTTCTCACTGTATGCCTTCCTCTCTCTGTCTTTATCTATTTCTCTCTCTTCTCTTCTTTCATTGTCCTTCTCTCTGTCTCTTCTCTCTGTGTGTCTATTTCTCTTTTTCTCTTTCTGTTCTGTCTCTCCTTTCTTTCCTCTCTGTATGTCTCTATCTCTGTTTCTGCTCTCATTCTCTGTTCTCTCTCTGCCTTTTTTTCTCTCTATCTGTATCTATCTCTTTCCTCTTTCTCTGTCTCTGCTTATTTTCCCATCATTTTGTCCACTCTCTTTCTTTCCCTCTGTCTTTCTGTCCTTTCTGTCTGTCTCTTTCTCAAACTCTGTTTCCTCCCTCTGATTCTCTTTCTTCTCTCTCACTCTCTTTCCTCTCTGTCTCTCTCTGTACCTTTCCATCTCTATCTCTCTGTCTTCTCTGTCTCTGTCTCTCCCTATACACAGAGACACACACAAACACACAACTTGCTTGACTATGGTTGTCTGCATGTTGTTGCCTCATTTAGACTATCTAAATCAGGGAAACAGAGACTGTCTTTTGCCTTTCTTTGTAGCTCCATATTTAGAATAGTGCCTGGTAGATACTTAATGTTTATTGACCAACATATATATGCATATAATTTAATATACACACATGTATATGTGCATGTAATTTATATATGATAAAACACACGTGTATATGCATATAATTTATATATGATGATATACACACATGTGAATATATGCATAGATATAATTCAATGCCAGTTCTGTTGAACAAAGTTTGTTCATTCCTCTGACTTGAATTCCAATGGCCTTTCAGTTTTTTTTTTTATCATTTGCATTATGGTAGTCATTGCCTATATTCTTTAAGCTCTGTTCTTCCTCAGTTCCTGTGAATCTTCCTGTTTCTTGGAATTGTGCATGTTACCAATTCTTATAGAGAAATTCTTCAAGCCTTTCCAAGAGGTCTTGGTTTGCAGCAGAGAAGACAGCAAATCGAATCCACCGAATGCCAAAGAAGAAGAAAGGGGCTTAAATGGTGGCATCTTGGATCTTTGGATTTAGGTCAGTGCTTAAACGTGGAGCTAGGGTCTGGATCTGAACAAGAAACAGCAAAGGAAATAAACTCTAGAGTAAGAGAAGTAAAGGACAGAAGGGGAAAGAAAAGAGCTTGAAAGACTATAGTGCATCTTAACCTTGGGAGATAGAAGGAAAACAGAGTTGGATTTGAGGAGAACAGAGCAGGAAAAGGGACAAATGGGAAGCAATGCTCAGCTCTGCAGGTAAACAAAGTCAGCAGGAGCTGAAAGGCACGCAGTGTACTCTAAATCAGCAAATAACATGCCACACCTACCAGATCTCACTGAGCTAGGTGCTGAGAATGAAAAAAGTGGCAGTCACCCTCCAGATGCTTACAATCTAATGTTCCTAAAAACTCTGAGTAATGAAGATAGCTTATTTCAGACTTAACACTTGTTGACTAGAAATGTGTTATTGTAGCACTTTTAGCCAAGGTGGCAATGATTAATTGGTGAGAATTTCCATGTTGAAAATTGCATGTAAAGCAAGTAAGCTTGGCTCTGAGAAAATGCCCTCAAATGTATTCTGTTGTTAGACTCAGCTCTCCTGAGACTTGTGTTGGTTAGGAAAGCAATCTATTTTTGGCTTTTAAAAATTGATTTGCCTCATGATTCAGTCCACAGAGAGTTCTAGAAACTTGCTGACAAGTTTTCCAAAATCATATGCATTTTGTGTATGTGTGTGTGTATTACAAACAGAAATATCCATTCTACTGTTCCAGTCACAGATTATATATTTGGCATTCAATGGCCATCCAATACTCACAAAGGGTCATGGTGGCTGCCAGGTGATGGATTTTCTCAACTATGGTAACTCAAGATTAGTTTATTGTTATTCAGCCATTTTAGTTGTATCCAACTCTCTATGGCCCTATTTGGTGTTTTCTTGGCAAAGTTCCTGGAGAACTTTGCTATTTCCTTCTCTAGCTCATTCTACAGATGAGGAAACTAAAGCAGAGAGGGTTAAGTGACTTGTCCAGAGTCACACAGCTGGTAAGTGTCTGATGTCAGATTTAGATTTAGGAAGATTCCTGAATCTAAGGCCAGTGCTCTAGCCACTGTACTATCTGAGTATAACTTGGCAGAGAGGAGGGGAAGGCATGATGTGTATTGTTAGAGAAAATACCATACTGTGACCACTAGCTCACAAATCATTGAATTATTACAAAAATGTTGTTCTCATAATCTTTTTATACATTTATTTTATACATTTAAAACTATTATTCTGGGAACTGATCCAACCATTTTGGAGAGCAATCTGGAATTATGCCCAAAGAGTTATAAAGTATATGAGTATACCTTTGGACCCAGCAATATCACTGTTAGATTTATTTCCTAAGATGATCAGGGAAAAAAGAAAAAGAACCCATATTGGCTAAAATCTTTATAGAAGCTCTCTTTGCAGTGGCACAGAACTGGAAATTGAGGAGACGCCCATCAATTGGGGAATGGCTGAACATGTTGTGATATATGCTGGTGATGGAATGACAAACAGTTTAATTTTAAGACCTACATGAAATTTAGAAGAGTGAAACAAGCAGAATCAAGAGAACATTGTATACGGCAACAGAAATACTGTTTGAAGAATGATTTGTGTCCATCTCCAGAGAAAGACTTGATAAATAGAAACAAGACATTGTTTTATATATAGATATATCTTTTTGTCAAATGATGTCTTCTCTAATGGAAGGAAGGAGGGTAGGAGTTACCTGGGTATTTTAATGTAATAAATAAATAAATTTAAATTTAAATCTGAGAGATGGTCTAAGAGACTTTGCCAAATTCACAATATTAAAAAAATAAGTTAAGAACCCCTAGGGTTGTGTGTGTGTGTGTGTGTGTGTGTGTGTGTGTGTGTGTGTGTGTGTAATTCATTAGGTTGAAATTCAGAAGCTTTTTTTCCTAAGTTCTACCTCAACTTAAAATGATGGATTGGTGAGACTAGAGGAACTTCAAAAAGTCACCATGTCTAATCCCTGGACTCTAGTCAGGACCAGACTTTAATCATTCAGCCAACTGATAAGCATTTATACTCAATATGTGCTGGGTGCTCAGCTTGGCACTAAGGACACAGAGACAAAAATGAAATAGTTCCTGCCCTCATAGAGTTTGTGTTCATAGATAATCTGTGTGCATATATGTACATAAGAAATAAATACAACTTGAATGCAGGATGATTTCAGTGGTTGAGGCATTAGCAGCTGGAGGGAGAATTGGGAAAGGCCTCATAGAAGGTATAGTCTTTGAGCTGGAGTTGGAAACATGTAATCAGAAGAGCTAAGAATCTAATTTTATATATTCTCATGTATTATAACTCTCAATAATGGGTGCCCCAAAAGTTTTAATGCAGCTTTAAAGTCTTAAGGCTACTGAAACTATTTTTAAAAATCTATTAAAACCGGGAGGTCCTAGGTTCAAATCTGGCCTCAGATACTTCCCAGCTGTGTGACCCTGGGCAAGTCACTTGACCCCCATTGCCTACCACTCTTCTGCCTTGGAGCCAATACACGTTATTCGTAAGGGTTTTAAAAAAATCTATTAAAACTTCAAACCATAACAAGATTTTTGGTCTACATACTCAGTCTAAGAAGAGGCAGTGGGGGACAAAGTTGCAGCTAGGTAGCACAATAAATAGACCACTAGGCCTGGACTCTTGGCAATCCTAGGTTATAATCTTGTCTTTGATAATTCCTACCTGTGTGACCCTGGGCAAGTCACTTAACCTCCATTGCCTAGCCTTTACCACTCTTCTTCCTTAGAACCAATACCAAGTATTGATTCTAAGACAGAAGGTGAGGTGTTTGTTTGTTTTTAAAGAATTGAAATTAATTCTAAGAGAGAAAGCAAGGATTTTAGGGGAAAAATAGAAAAAGTAGAAGCAATGTGATGAGCACTGGAATTACAGCCCAGCTTGCACTTACCACTCATATGACTTTGGGCAAGTTCCCTAACTCTTCTGCCATCGGTTTTATCATTTGTTAAATGGATGCACAAGGTCTTATCCAGCTCCAAGACTTTGAATCTCTTATGCTGTGAACTAGTCTAAATTCATTGTGCTCCAATTGAAGCCCCTTCCCCCTTATTGTGAATTCACTTGTTTTTTTCTGCAAACCCAGTTCCTCTCATTTTCTGACCTTTTCCAAAAAGGTCTTATCTCCCAGCTCTTTTATCTGTAGATCCTTTCCTACCTTCTCCAAGTCCTCCATGCATTGTGAAGGACAGATAGTCTGCACTCCCACCAGAGGGTCAGGAGAACATTCTGAGAAGCTCTATTCTTGCTTTGTTGTCATTCAGTCATTTCAGTCACATCTGATTCTTTCTGACCCCATTTGGGGTTTTCTTGGGAAAGATACTAGAGTGCTTTGCCATTTCCTTCTCCAGCTCATTTGACAGATGAAGAAAGTGAGGCAAGCAAGGTTAAGTGACTTGGTCATCCTGCTAGAAAGTGTCAGATGTCAGATTTGAACTCAGGAAGACTCATCTTCCTAGCTCTAGGCTGGACACTTTATCCACTCTCACCTAGCTTTCCTCCTACTCTTGTTTGGGCATCCTGAATTCTCTGTTGCCTTTTTTAAGTCCAGGTGACTCAGCCTCATCTTTTGATATAACCAGACCTACAGCTCTATTAAAGAAAAAAGCAGTTCTCAGCTTCCTTCTGAAAGGCTAAACTGTAATCACTGGTGTGTTTAAATACTATTATATACCCAGGTCAAGAGGCTCTAACTCTAACTATATAGACTAAAATGAACACGTACTACTGAGTGAAGGGGCTGCAACCTTTGCTGAGCTGCCTTTGCAGCCTGAGCTTTTGTCCTGGAAGTTCAGGAAGAAGAGGGTCAAACAGATGCCAGGGCCCCTGACTTGGGGAGCTCACAGTCTCTTTGGAGAAATAGGACACACACATATCAGACCATTGAGGAGTGCCTGGATAGGACAACAGAGAGGCTGCGTCAGGGGATGTCCATCACAGGTTTCCCTGAAGGAGGTAAGTGAGGAGTTGAAGGGTTTGAGGGAAGAAGAGAGGAGAACACCCCAAGGTAGCAGAGAAGGGGCCCCCAGAAGCAATGCTGAAGGAAAGTAATTAAAGACCCTTAGAAACAGAGGAAGGAAGAGTACTGGGGGAGACTGAGAAGCCTTCAAGAGTTAATCAGTATGAAAAGCTCATGAGCACTTAGATTTAATTAGACTCCTTTTCCTAGGTGCCTTTGTTTAGAATTCTCAGGCCAATTCAAGCATAAAGCCAGATGGTGGGAAGCAAAACAAGGTTGGAAAAAGGGATTGTGGGTGGGCACCTGGCTGAATGAAAATGTTTGTGGGAAGAGGAAAGGAAAACACAGGACCACAGGTCCTAAGGAATCAACACTCTCAAGTGCTATGTCTCTCAACTGATCTATGATGTTGTCAACTTATTTTTATAAATTGATTCTGTTTCTTTGGTTGAAAATAATTATGCCTTGTCTCCCTCTACATATGGAAGCCCATGTTTTTAGTAGTATTTTTTGGTTTTATTGACAGTTTCGTTTTTACAATACAAATATTTTCAGATTACCCCCCTCATAAGAGTTTACTTGCCACAAAGTAATTAAGCATAACAAATAATAGTTTCATCTGAAATTTCATCTGAAAAGTGCATACAACAATCCACATCTGTACAGCTTCCATTTTATTCTTAAAATATATTTTTAGAAATTAACATGAATCTTTTTCTCTCCCTCCTAGCCCCTTTTACCCAATGGAGAGGGGAACAAATTCCTTGTAACAAAGATGCATGATAAAGCAAAATAAATGCCATCATTGGCTGTATACAAAATTGACGTGTCTCATTCTATATCCTAAACCTTTCACCTCTGTGTGCAGAGATAGATTGTGTGTTTCATCATTTGTCCTCTGGAATCATGGATGATCATTGTATTGATCATACTTCCTCATCCTATTAAAATTATTTGTCTTTACAGTGTTATCGTATAAGTTTTTTTGCTGGTTCTGCTCATTTCATTCTTCATCAGTTTATAAAGTCTTCAAAAATGTTCACTTTACACATTATGATGTTATAGTATACATCTTTCTGGTTTATTTACTTCACTCCGCATGAGTTCATATAAGCCTTTCCATTTCTATTTTTTTTTAAACCCTTAACTTCTGTATATTGGCTCATAGGTGGAAGAGTGGTAAGGGTAGGCAATGGGGGTCAAGTGACTTGCCCAGGGTCACACAGCTGGGAAGTGTCTGAGGCCAGCTTTGAACCTAGGACCTCCCGTCTCTAGGCCTGGCTCTCAATCCACCGAGCTACCCAGCTGCCCCTCCATTTCTATTTTAAATCACCTCTTTCCTTATTTCTTATAGCACTGAATTATTTCATATATTTATATACGATGGTTTTTAGCTATCCCTTTAATTTCCTTTTTTTTTGTCACCACAAAAAAACTTCTGCAAATGGATGGATTCTGTAGATAGATAGATAGATAGATAGATAGATAGATAGATAGATAGATAGATAGATAGATAGATAGATGGATGGTCACCATAAGTGTATGACTTAAATTAATATCCAGCAACTCCAAATATTAATTTTATAAAGTTTATTAATAACCACTTGAAGGAGAAGGAATAAAAAGGAAATAGAAGTTAAAAACTCAATTACCTAACAAAATTAAGACCATGTGACTAAGTTCTCCTTGCCTGCTTAAAAGTTCTGCTCTACCAAAGCCACAACAGGAAGACAAGAGCATGAGAGGCAGGGCTATACCAAATTTATATCCTCCTTATGTCAACATGTAACGTGAGGAGAGTGGGGTGCTGGGTAATTGTAGTTTTTAGGGTAACAGATTCTAATTACACAATCCCCCCTGTGATCCTTTGGGAGACTAGTCTCCTCAATGGATCATTTAAACATAACTATCTTATCCCTCTAAATATCTTCTAACTAAAAGTGTATACAAAATTGCATTTTCTAAGAGGAAACTACAATAGTTAGAGATAAGAGGGAAATAGAAGAAAGAGCAAAACCATTGTTTGCTAGGTGTATTGACAAAAAGCCAATTAGAGGGGAAGTTCCCTTTGGCATAAGATTTTACATTCAAAATAAATGCATAGATAGATAGATAGATAGATAGATAGATGGATGGATGGATAGATAGATAGATGGATAGAATTTTTCCTATTTCTTTTATTTCTTTAATGTTATATAGGCCTGGAAGTGGTATATCTGGATCAAAAAACATGCATTGGTTAATAAACTTTAGTGTATAATTTTAAATTGCTTTCCATGGAAGTTGTAGCCATTCACAGGTCCATCAGTAGTGTATCAACTTAACTTGCCTGTTTTTCTGTAGCTGTTTCAGTATTTATCACTTTTCTTTCTTTCTTTCTTTCTTTCTTTCTTTCTTTCTTTCTTTCTTTCTTTCTTTCTTTCTTTCTTTTTTTTGGGGGGGGGGTCAACTTTGCTACTCTGATTGTTGTGAACAGAACTTCAGAATTACTTTAATTTCAACTCCCTAATTAGAATTTATTTGAAGCATTATTCCATATGGCTGTTGACAGTATTGTTGCTTTTTTTTCCTTTGATAACCATCTGTTTATATTCTTGAACTACTTATGAATTGGCATAGACTCTTTTTTTTTAATTTAAATTTTATTTTTAAAAATAGTTTTCTATGTTTACATGATTCATTTCTTTTCCTCCTCTCTTTCCTTCCCCCTCCCAGAGCTGAAAAGCAATTCCACTGTGTTGTACAAATGTTACCATTTGATACCTATTTCTATATTATTCTTTTTTACCATAGAACCAAAACCCCAAATCATATATCCATATAAACAAGTGATAAGTGATACAGCATAAGTTTTTCTTTTGCGTTTCTACTCCCATAGTTCTTTCTCTCAATGTGGTTAGCATTCTTTCTCATAAGTCCTTCAGGAATAACCTGGATTATTGTATTGCTACTAGTAGTAAGGTCCATTATATTGGATAGTTCCATAATGTTTGGCATTGACTCTTAACAAATTTTAATGAGTCTACTCACTGCTCAACTAAAGAATTCTGGATACCTTTAAACCACATAGGTCATGCATAATCACTGATAATCTTATATTTCTGTCATTTGTTTTTACTTCTCTACTGTACTACCCCATTCTGGTTCTTATGGAATCCCATTCATTTGATTTGTTACCATTTCTCCAATTTTCTAGTTGCCTTTTTAATATGAGTTTAACAATCATAAAAGGGAGATATGAATCACTTTAAGTGCTAATGTTGTTGCCTGAATAAAATAACTATAAACAGCAGACTTAGATTAGAGGAGAAATAAATAAGAACATTAATTATGATTTTTAAAAGTTTGAGCTGTTTGGATAATTAAACATCCTCAAGCATTCTGATCCTATCTTCCAAGTAGCTGATGACTTCTTCCACATATCTTCTCATCTTCTTCTTCCAAGAAGCTTCTGGTCTTTGTAAACTTAATAAGGATGTTTTCTTCCATCATCAAGGTCACTGATGAAAATATTAAGTAACACTTCAGCACAGGACTGACTCATATTTGGTAGAACAGTTTTTGCTACATTTCCTAAGACTGATTTTGAATGATCAGGAAATATGCCTTGGATGTCATCATCAGAATCACCTAATAAGTCAACAATTTTCAGTGTCGTTGAAAATGATGCTCCTTTGGGAAGTGGGGAGGATGTCCCCAAGACGTTTTCAGGGAGTCTGCAAAATCACAACTAGTTTCATAATAATACAAAGATGTTTTCATTTCTCATACAGTAAATATTGCTAGAAGTAGCCCACATAAACAAAAGCTCTTTTGGATCTCCTCAATAATTTTTAAGCATATAAAGAGATCCTGAGAACAAAAAATTCTAGAAGCACTATATTCAACTATTAATTGCCTGTTTAATGCTGTAGTGTCAATTCTGGATGGCTCTCTCAGTTAGTTAAATCTCTCTGATGATTGGAGTAGGTTGTAGAAGCATGTTTGATCTTCAGCTCATCCTAGCTAGAGGTTTTTTAGATGTGTGCCATTGGCTATAAGGGATAGGACATGAAAGATCTGATGAAGTAACAGTCCTAGACCTATATCTTCTTCCTTCCACCTTGTCTTGTTTAGAAAAGGAAACCTGGTAATACATGTTTTTATAATATTGGATATTAATTTATTACATATAATTATAATAAAATAGTTAATTATAATATTATCTATGAAGATTGGAAATTGGATAGACATCCCCAGAAATAGAATTGTACATTTAAGTTATTCTTAAAATAGAGAGACAATTTGTGATTTTTTTAAAATTGCAAACAATAGAATAGAATGAGATCATAGATCTTGCAAGATCTAGGACATCTGGTAGTACAGTTGAGAGTACACATCATTTTTATCCATAACATTCAATTCCTTTGCTAGTTATCTCAGGGAAAGGAAAGGAGAGGGAGGAAGAGAATTTAGAATTCAATTTTTTTAAAGACTATTAAAATTGTTTTTACATGTAACGGGAAAAAGTAAAATTAATTTAACAATAAATAATAAGTAAAAATAAATAAAATATTCAGTTCCTTGAAAAATATCCAAGTGAATCTAAAATCTAAAGCCCTGGACATATTCTATACATATTAGTCATGTCTTTCCTCTCCTCTGTAAAGTCTTCCTTCTGTCACTGTCACACATCTACTTGGTCTGCAGCATTTGTTCTTTCTTTATTGTCATATTATCCTTGAATCCCATCCTATTTGCAGTTTAAAAAAAAATCACCAATTATCTCTCCATTTAAAGAATCTAACAAATATACAATTCTCTGTTTTCCAGGAATGTCTATTCCATTTTCTAGCTTAATGTCTACTATCAGGTTTCCTTTTGTAAAAAAGAGTGGGAGGGAAGGGGAAGGTGGAAGTCTGGGCTTAGCATTTCATCAGTAGGAGGAATTCCTGGTATGGAAAATTCCCTCCAACAAGGAATATCTTATAGCCTTAGGGAGTTTCTTAGAAGTTTGAAGAGACCAAAAGACTTGCTTCCAGCAGTACAGATAGAATAAATCAGAGGTAAAACTTGAACTCAAGTCTTTTTGACTCCAAGCCCTCCATCCCTTATACCATTCAACTCCCAGTAGTCTTCCATAAATTTTCAAAAACAATGACCAATGACTTGAAAGTAACTTTATCCCTTTGACATACATAATTTGAGAATCTGTTGGCATCCAAGTGAAGCCTATAGCTTGTGAGCATTTCTGGAAAAATGATAAATTGCAAGCCTCCTTTTCTATTTTGTTTTAGCACCCAAGCAGCTAGGACCCTCTGGATCATCTGAGTGGGCTGTGAGACACTGAATTAACTCAGTTAATTGAAGCTTTAGCTAGTTGGAAGGACTAAGTAAAGCTCTACTTTTATGGATAATTGAAGTTTCAGGTTGCCAAGATTTGGGTGACTAAGATCCATCCTGTTTTGGATCAAGGGAATGTCTTTAATTGGATGATGACCCTTCTCAAAAGGCACATAGTTATTGACAGAATTGCGTAATCTGATGGTTTAAAATGTGGAAAGTGGTGATGTCATCTGCCCACATTTTTAAAGTACACATCTCCCTCTGTAATTATTTGGGATATTATTTTTAATAATAGTATTAAGACAACTACAAGGGGTGTGGTGGTCAGGAAAGAAACAGGCCTCAGGGATAGTTGGGAAGACGCATCTTTTGTCAGTGAAGTACATTTCTCCCTAATTCTACCATCCTGAATGGAAATGCTTTCCTTTTAAGCTAACCTACACTTCCCCTTTCTCTAAACCATCTACACATAAGTTGTCTTATATTCCATCTTCTCTGGGAAATTTAAGTGGATTAAATGGGACCAAGCAACATCGTTTCTTTGCAAAAGCACAGAATCACAACACGTATACGCATGCTCTCCTGACTTCCAATTTTTTTTTAATTAAAATTTTAAGTTTATTTATTTAATGTATTAATTTAGATATTTCTCCATGGTTACATGATTCATGTTCTTTCCCTCTCCTCCTCCCATCCCCCTCCTGTAGCCAACAAGCAACTCTACTGGGTTTTACATGTGCCATTGTTCAAGACCTATTTCCATATTATTAATATTTGCATTAGGGTGATGGTTTAGCTGACTTCCAATTTTTTTTAAAATGTTAGGAAAGGAAATAATATGCATGCAAATGAGAAAGTTAAATATTGTCTTTTATCTATCTTTAGATCATAAGTTTGGAAAGAATTATGTCTGCTGTCTGGCCTAGTGTTGAGGGAAGAGGTGGAGAGTTTAAAATTGGCTTAGTAATTACTCATCTTTATGTGGTGTCTTGATTTTTATAAGTCGTCCTATTGTACTTTTGGTCATTTATAATTCTATTCCATATAAAATAACTCTCTGATGAAGGTAGTAGGAGTATTACGCCCATTTTGAAGATGAGGAAACTAAGTCTCATACTGGGTAAATGACTTATCCGTAGTCATACGATGAGCAAGTTAAAAAATCTCTTTGAAAGTGATCAGTGGGGGTGCAGCTGGGTAGCTCAGTGGATTGAGAGCCAGGTCTAGAGACAGGAGGTCCTAGGTTCAAATTTGACCTCAGTCACTCCCTAGCTGTGTGACCCTGGTCAAGTCACTTGACCCCCATTGCCTACCCTTACCACTCTTCTGCCTTGGAGCCATAGTATTGACTTTAAGACAGAAGGTAAGGATTGAAAAAAAAATTTTTTCTTAAAAAAAAAAATCCCGGGGCAGCTGGATAGCTCAGTGGAGTGAGAGTCAGGCCTAGAGACAGGAGGTCCTAGGTTCAAACCCGGCCTCAGCCACTTCCCAGCTGTGTGACCCTGGGCAAGTCACTTGACCCCCATTGCCCACCCTTACCAATCTTCCACCTATGAGACAATACACCGAAGTACAAGGGTTTAAGAAAAAAAAAAAGAAAGAAAAAAAATCCCTATTTAACAAGCATTTGAAATTAGAAATCAGAAATTGATTTTCTGCACTTCAGTTTCCTTCAACTGTAAAACATGCGGCTTAGGCTGGATAGAAGCAAAAGTCTTTAACCTGCTCTGAAATTCTCTAGTTTTATTTGTAATTAGTCCATCAACAAGCATTGATTAGGAACCTACCTCTTGCCAGGGCCTGCTGAGTACTAGTGGGCCCAGATCAAAGGCAAAAATGATGCTTATGATTCCTGCCTTCAAGGAGTTTACATTCTATCCAGGGAGGTATTGCATATGCATACATGTATAGACATAGAACATATCAAATAAATAGGCGGTCATTGATTGGTAGAGGCACCCAGAAGCTTGCTGGATCAGGAAAGACTTCCTGTAGGAAGTGGTACTTCCAAGCTGAGCTCTGTAGAAATCCAGGGGATTCCAACTGGCTGAGCCAAGGATGGGATTCATTCCAGGCTTGGGAGACGATCTGTGCAATGGTTAGGAAATAGAGGCTAGAATATGCTGAGGCACCAGTTGTACCAACAGGTTTCCTTTCAGTTTTTCTCAGAAAAGATTTCTATCTTGACGCACTGTTCTCATAAAAAGGACCAATGTCTCTTTTCAACAAAAAAGAAACTTATTTTCCCCTCTCGCTTGGGAAAGGGAATTTTTCTCTCCATATTGAATCTAGCCTGGATTTGACTCTTCTACCTTATGCTCTTTTTCATCTTCACCTTCACCAGAGGACAACTAGGGAGCTCAGCTAAAAATCATTTGTCTTCAGTTCTTTGGGGGATTCCTTTCCTTAAATGTGGAGGGAGGGGGCACCTGCTTGAGAATCACCTTATAGAGAAATGCCCCTTCAAGAACGCTTCTTATGTAATTTGAAGTTTTAGGAGCACAGTGATGACAAGGTTGGGAACCTGGCCATTTCCTGGGTAGCCTGGAGGGAGCTGTTATATTTTATACTTTCCAGACATAGCTAAACATCACGTGAATTTATGCAGTCTCCTATGTAGAAACTAATTCTTTATCACTGATAAACTTATTTAATAGTTTGAGCTCTTAATTTTTTAGTCATTTGTAATACATATTTTATAAGTTTTTAAACATAAGCCTGATCCTTCTTGAAATTCTCCCATCTTCCCTTCCCCCTCCACCATGGAAATATGAGATACTTTCTGTTTGTATCTGAAGGTGCTATCAGTGATCCGTGAGACAGGAATAGGGAGGCAATTATCCCGCCGCACTCTGCCTTCATCAGGTCTCATCTGGAGGATAGTGTTAAGTTCTCGTCACTAACATGTAAGAAGGCCATTGATAAGCTGGAGAGGATCCAGAGGAGGGTACTAGTACGGTGACAGGCCTTGAATCCATGTTATGTGGCGATCATTTGATGGGGCTATGGCTATTGAGCATTGGGAAGAGAAGATTCAGTGAGGAGGGGAATGATGGCTGCCTTCCAGTGTCTGAACAACTGGCCCATGGAAGAAGGATTACACTTGATCTGTTTGACCCTACAGGGCAGAACCAGGAATAATGGGTAGAAATTGTAGAGGGAGGCAGTTAAGTAGCACAGTGGATATGGATAGAGCACCAGGTCTGGAGTTGGGAGGACCAAGGTTCAAATGTGATCTCAGACACTTCATAGCTGTGTGATCATGGGCAAGCCACTTAATCTGAATGTCTAGCCCTTGTTGCTATCTGTCTTAGAATTAATAGTAACACAGAAGGCAAGAGTTTTAAGAAAAACAATTAAAATTTAAAAAAGGAAATGTAAGGATGTATTGTTAAGCTAGATATCCTTCCTGGGATGTTTTTTAGTCATTTTAACTGCATCTGACTCTCTATGACCTCATTTGGGGTTTTCTTGGCAGAAAGTCTAGAATAGTTTACCATTTTCTTCTCCAGCTCATTTGGCAGGAAATTAAGGCACACAGGGTGACTTTCTCAGGTGCATATAGCTATTAAGTAAGTATCCAAAGGCAGACTTGAACTCAGGAACATGAATCTTCCTAAACCACTTCGCTGCCCCTAGCAGCTAACAATTAGAGCAGCCCCAAAGCAGAATGGTCCCTCTCGGGAGGTGGTGGGCTCCCATTTCTTGGAGATCTTCAAGTAGAGTTAGAACAACTACTTCATTTTGTAAATGAAGAAACTATGAACTTGAAAGCTTAAAGAATTTGCCAAAGGTCACCCAGGTACTAAATAACAAAGGCAGGATTTGAGCCCAGAGAGAAAAAGTATAGATGGACAGTGAATTGGGGGCAGATTGGGCTAGATCACATCTGGAAAATTGTATATCAGGTATAATAACATTGCCAACAATGACTTGTCAATAATACAGAGAAGGTTTTGGAGCTGTCATGTAGCTAAAGCGAGGGGTGACAGGGCATTGAGGCTTATATGGAAAAATATTGGAAAAAAAAAACAACAACAGAGGATGCCTTTCTGTGTTTTGGGTAGGTTCTCCATAGAGGATTTAGGGAAACAGACAAAAATTTCATAAAATGATACAGTCAAACGGCTTAGATGGTGGTGTCATCCCTATAGATTCAAGTCAATAAATTCAGGAAACTTTATTAAATACCTGTTCTGTGCCTACTATCAACACAAAATCTTTATTGTGTTTTACCCGTATATTGTACCTGTATATTCCAGGCATCTTTAATAAACAGATAAGAAAGATACCAAGAAAGCTACGTGTCACAGCTCATATTCTTTGCTGACTATTTTAAAAAGGCATTCAGAGCAAAATATTGCCTAAAAGTCCATTCTCATTGAAAACTTTGGTACAGGGAAGTGAGGTATCAGAACTCTGTCTTAAGAAAATAATTTTAACATGTGGGTAGAGGGTGGGTGGATTAATGGAGGGAGACCAAAGTGAAGAAAACGTGGAGTGGGAATGTAGCTGTGTGAATGGAGAGAAAGGGATAGATTCAAGAGAAGTTGGGGAAGTGGAATTGATAAGATTTGGAAACTTCTCGCATACAGTGATGAGATAGAGGGTAGAATCAAGGATAATTATGTGAGGAATATCATTAGTGTGCAGAAGTATCAAGAACGGGGCCAGTGACATCCCAGCTGGTGAGTCAGTGCTGTCCTCAATTTTATCTACAGCGATGGGAATTAAAAGGCACTAGAGGAACACAGGAGACCTTTCCGAGTTCAGTAGGGAATTCTAGGAAAAGGTCTATTTTCATAGAATTTCACATTGCTGATGGAATTGTGAGTCATTTAAGATTAGAAAGACAATTCTCCTTGAAATGAAGGCCTGAGGATTTGGAATGGCCTTTTAGAAAATAAGTGTGAGCTCATCATTTTCAAGCATTCTTCTTTTGTAATAATTATGAAGGCTTCGCTGCGTCACTTTAGAGATAAAAAATTAGTGTAAATTGAACATGTCAGCAGTTGTTTTTCTACCAGTTTTCATGGCTGCATAATATCACAAAAATTATATTCAGGAATTAATCAGTCGTCATTTACTAAGCACCTACTATGTGCCAAGCACTTGCTGAGTACTAAGTTTGATTTTGGTCAAAACCAAAAGTCTCTGCAGTTAGGTTTTGGAGGGCTTGGGAATAGAGACAACACACACAAATAATTAGATACAATTGATCTAACTGTAAGCTAAATACAAGGTAACTTGGGGTAATGGAAGCAATAGTAACTCAGGGTTCCCAGCCTGACATATGTACACTTCTCTGGGGTATTGGAAAAATCACTCCATTATCCTATTAAAATTAATCTCTATATTCTTTCTTCCAAGAACAGGCATAGAAAACTTGAGAATCTATTTGCTTTCATATTGACAGAAAGCCAAGGAAGACAGTGGCTTAAAAGGGCCTGGGAAGACTTACACTATCAGCCGGGGAGTTATAAAGGAAGATGTCGTGGAAGAGGTAGTCGTGGGGATGAATTTGGAAGGGCCCTAGAGGCTGAAGGGAGGACAGAGTCCATTCTAGCCACCTCTATCAAATAACCCTTCCAAGGTACAGAGAAAGTCCTTTCACTTCAGCAATCCCAGACTTCTTCTTTATGTGAACTCCTACAGGCACAGTGAGATAAAGGGCTTGTTTTCCCGGTTCTGACTTTGGTCTTTGTTATTGAAAAGTTAAGCAGGATTAATATGCCAGGAAAGAAAGAGAAGTGAGAAGCTGTTCAGGCTTTGCTCCTGGATTGGCTGACTTGATGCTGAGCTGTCTGGGCCTCTTCTGTCAGAAAGCGGCTGCTGTGAACTTACCTGGGCTCATGGAGAGAGTACGGGGCACTCTCTCCACCCTCTTGGAAAACCAAGCATCCTGCCTCGTCTGTCTGTCTGTCCGCCTGACTATCTAGGTCTCTCCAAGCCTCTAGAGATTTTGCTTTATTTTGGTATGGATGGAGAGGGGGCTGGTGTTAATATTCCATCAGAAAATGGATTCAACAAATCTAGATTTGGTCGGGTGTCAGGCAGCCTCTGAGCTCTCTTCTTCCTGCCAATGCTTCGATCCCCATTCACTAGTTCTCACGCCTCAAAAGCTCTTCTTCAAACTTCCCTTTTGGATAGAAAACACTCAGCTTCCTTAGTAATTCTAGAAAGCACAAGTGGGGGAAGGGGGCAGAGAGGGTGGAAACATTTAGAGAGATTTCATCAGTGTGTCCTTCCTCTACTTTCCTGAAAAGCCTGGGGTTTGGGGAGCGACTGGGTAACTTTTCAACAGGGATTGCTTCTTGCCACTTGCCTGAAGCAGTGAGACCCAGATTTCCCTAGACGATCTCTCTCCCCCTCCCATCTCCCTCTGTCCCTCCCCCCTCTCTTTCTTTCTCTGTCTCTGTCTCTGTCTCTGTCTCTGTCTCTGTCTCTGTGTCTGTCTGTCTCTGTGTCTGTCTGTCTGTCTGTCTGTCTGTCTGTCTGTCTCTCTCTCTCTCACACACACACACACACACACACACACACACACACACACACACACACACACAAGAGTTCTTCTTGCTCCTCTACTTCACAATGAAACTCAGTATCTTAAACAAGCAGAGTCCAAAGAGGCTAATCATTGGCCAGCCTGATCCCCTGATACTGCAGTCCCGCCTCTTTGGCTTGTGCTGACAAGCTGTTTATATTTTTGCAAGGGCCACCCTTTCCCTGAGCTGCCTGGGGACTAGAATGGGACTGATTGTGTGACTGCTGCCGGGCGCCGCTGAAGCCCCAGAGCAGAAGGAGGCTAGGGCTTGTCCCTGGTGCCCAGCCATGATCGCTATGGAAAGCCAGTAAGTAGGCTTCTAAGTGTGTCCTTCCTGCCTTTCTGAGGGTGCTTGGGGCATCTTCTCTACTCATTCCTCGCGCTGACAGGAGAGTAGTGGTGGGGTTGTGTTGGCTTTCTCTCTGCTGGTCTGTGTGCGAGTCTAACTTAAGGGTGAAGGAATGAGCTAGATCCTGGGCAGACCGGGTGGCTCTGGGTCCCCTCTGATGAGCTAGGGTTTGAAGAGAAGAGAGAAAGGAGGGGGGAAATAGGGAGAGACACAATGAGGAAGGGATGAGGGCAAATTGGTTTTGTTTCGTTCCTCCCTAGTTTTTCAATGAGGACCCGAGGGACTTTTTCCTTGTTGCCACTTTAAAATCTGTTCGCCATGTTAAAAATAGTCAAATGGATGCTAGCTAGCATTTCAAAGGACAAATTACGATAGACACTAGGCAGAGAGGGAACCATTCGGAAATGTGGGAAAGAGCTGGACCTGGATGCAGTAAAGTTTTACTGGCCCATAAATGTGCTCAAAGGCCGTGATGGCGGGGCAAGATGGATTTCTGGTAATAAAGGAAGGACTGCTGAGCAATTATAGCATTTGTCCTTGACTACCAGGGTGCTAAGTCAGGAAGCAAAGTTTTTTCTTCATGTGAGCTGGGCACGAGGCACTGAAAACTGGCTCGGCCAGCTATCCCTCCTGTAGCTTTCCTGCGTCCTGCTTAATGATTGGGAAGAGAGGGGGGAGAGAGAACAGCAGGGATCAAAGGAACTCGCCCAACTCCGGTACAGCCTCCTCTTCCCTGATCTCAACATCAGCATCATCTTTTCGGGCACCTGGTTGGCACTAGGGAAGGCACCTGCCAAGGTCATTAGTACCACGTGTGTTCAGGTAGGAGGTTTGTTTCAGCTGTGGTCCATTAGAGCTTCAAAGCTAGAGATTAGCATCTAAGGGTCTAGCTGCAGGCACTGGGAATGTGATTGGAACGTCCTGTTTCCAGCTGAACTGAGAAGTGATTTATGGCAACTTGGTCAAAGAATCTGCGCCCTTCCAAAGGGCTGGCACATTAGAAGTGAGAATCAGCATGGCATCATTCATTCATTCTCAGAGCATAGTCTGGGGACTCTTGAGGAGTCCCTAGACCTTTTCAGGGAGTTCACAGAGTTCAAAATGTTTTTCATGAAAATGCTAACATGTTTAAATGTTGAATACAGTAAATATGGATGGAGATAATCTACATAAATAAAAGCTCTGGGAGGATCTTCACTAATCCTGAGACTAACAAGTTTGAGAAGGACTAGTTTAGAAGAGTACTGGCCTCTGGGAACCCATCCTGGCTCAGACGCTAATTCGTATGACCCTGGTCAAGTTATATAACCTTAGGGTCTCATTTTCCTCATCTCCAAAACCTCTAAGGTCAGTTCAGGCTCTAAATCTATGATCCTGTTTATGGTCTACGAGCAGCATTTAAAAATACTTTTTCATTCATTCATTCATTCATTCATTCATTCAATTTCTGACCTACCTCCCCACTTTCAAAAGTCTGAAGAGAATTAATTCAGGGCCTGCAATGGGGAGTTAGAGAAGTCTGTCAAGGTCAAGAAATCTGGTTTAATCTTGTTTTTAAAACCCTATTACTAAACCCTACTTTCTGCCTTAGTAACAACTTTAAGACAGAAGGGCAAGGGCTAGGCAACAGGGGCTAAGTGACTTGCCCTGAGTTACAAAGTTAGGAAGTGTCTAAGGTTGGATTTGAACCCAGATCCTCCTAAATCCAGGCCTGGTGCTCTGTTTACTGAGCCACCTAGCCATCCCATTCTGGTTTAATCTATAGGTATCCCTAAAGTGAGAATTTAAAAAAATATGTCTTTTATATGGCACATTAGATATTCTTCCATGATTTGTAATATTTATTTGCACTACATACAATCCTTATTTCATAGGTCCTAGAGAAATTAAGTTGGAGTGTAGAAAACATTACAATTTGGGGTTTGATCAAAAAGCAACAAGAATATTTTATCTGCATGAGACAACATGAGGCTGTATAAGAGGTTATAATGATATTAGTGGGCATTCGTAGAGTGCTTTAACATTTACAAACACATCGTACATATTATTTCATCTGTTTCTTTCCCCAAAGTAATGGAGAGATGTGCTGTAGTTGGCAGGGCATTGAGTTTGGATGCAGGACTTTTACTAGCCGTCTACTCTGGACAAGCCCCTTCCCCTCCCTGGGTCTTAATTTCCTCATTTATAAAATGAGGGAATGGGACTCAGTGACCTGAAAGGTGCCCTCTCAGCTCTAATTCTGTGATCCTATGAAGTAGATTGGACTGTTTACAGATGAGAAAAACCAAAGGTCCAGGAGATGAAGGGGTTTGTCCATGGCCATATAGCTCCCAAATACCAAGTGAGATGATATATGTGAAGCCCCGGAAAACTGCTGAAGCGCTCTCCAAGGTGTTCCAGATATCTGATGCTTAGTTTTAAAAAGCACTGAGAGTTTTGGAACACCATGTATAGAGGGGAGATGCCTAAGGCAAGGTTGGAACCCTGACCTCCCTGGACTCCCGCGTCCAGCACACTTCTCCCTCCGAGAATCACAAGACTGTCCAGATCAGTGGAAGGTTTTCCAAGTGATTTTTCTCACAACAGTGCTGAGAGGTAGGTCATACACATATCATATCATTAGCTTCTTTTAGATGTGAGTGAGAAACCCGAGGTCCTGAGAAACTAGGAGTTATTCATAATCACAGAACTAGTAAGTGTCTCCGGCTGAATTGAAACCCAGATCTCCCAGCTTCACATTCCGTACTTAATTCACCACAAAGATGTCCTTGTCAGAGAGAGTTGAGAGCCTAGAAGCCCAGCATCCACATGTTTCTGATAAGAGATAGAAAAGGTCTTGAGGGCCAAAGATTAGTTACTGTCAGTGTTGTCCACAAAGGGGGAGCTCTGGGAGAAGCCAGGGGCAAGGATCCCCCGTGGTATCCGAGCCTGACTCTCACCACCCAGGACTCATCCTTCCTTTTTCCATTCAAGAAGCTACAGGTTTCCTCATCATCACCACCATCACAGGCACAATTCCTTCCCCTCTTGGGTACCACTGATACCTGGCCAATGGCATAAAAAAGATGTTGGTATATCTGGTTCCGAGGACATCTCAGCACTTAAATGGTTGGTACGGTCTGGCCCTGCAAGCAGCAATAGGTATCACAGACAATTTGAAGTATGCACAATGGATAGAGTGCTGAGCCTGGAGTCAGGAAGACCTGAGTTCAAATCTAGCTTCTTGTCTCATAGGTCCTAGAGGGCCTTACTAAAAGAGACACTTAACTAATAGCTGTAGAGCTCACACATAACCCTGTTTACCTCATTTTCCTCAATCTGTAAAATGAGCCAGAGAAGGAAATGGCAAACCACTTCAATCTTCCAAATGGGATCGTGAAGAGTTGGACCTGACTGGATAACTAAACAACCACCACAAAAATTTGAATTTACCTCCAGTTGAGAACATAATTTATGGTTATAATTCAGTACCAAAAGTGGTACTGTGGTAGCCCCCGGGGTACAAAGATGAAGGAAAAACAACAGTCCCTGCCAACCTGGAGATTACATTCAAGCAACAGGTATTCATTATGAGCCTGAGACTAGTCTACACCGTACACTGATCTAGACACACACAAAAGTAAATCTGTCTGCCTTCAAGGAGTTTGCATTTTGGAGCTGTCGAAGAAGTTGTGCTGGTAGATTTAGCCTGTTTTTAAAAAATTCTCTTGGAGGGGGCAGCTAGGTGACTCAGTGATTAAAGAACCAAGCCTACTTATTATGTTAAGGAAAGGCCCTTTATTCCTATGCTTTCTAGAGTTTTCAATAGGAATGGGTGTTGTATTTTATCACAGGCTTTTTTTTTTTTTTTTGCATCTATTGAGACAATCATGTGATTTCGATTAGTTTGCTTATTGATATGGTTCTAAAATCAAACCAGCCTTCTATTCCGGGTATAAATCCCTCCTGCTCATAGTGAATAATCTTTGTAACATATTGCTATAGTCTCTTTGCTAGTATTTTATTCAGGATTTAGAGAACCAAGTCCAAAGGAGGTCCTGGGTTCAAATTTGGCCTCAGACACTTCCTAGCTGGGTGACCCTGGGCAAGTCACTTAACCTCCATTGCCTAGCCCTTACCGCTCTTCTGCCTTAGAAATGATACACAGTGTTAATTCTAAACCAGAAAATAAGACTTTTTTTTTTTAATCCTCTTTTAGCTTTTTTTTTACACCAACTAACTATCCAGTAGATTTATGAAAATCAAGGGACTAGCACCTCTAGATGATATAAATGAAAATGAAAATTAACTGTAGAACCTGAAAACGAATACCATTATATTATGAAATTAAAGTTTCCTGTGTTATGTGGTTGGCAAATGACCGTCCTAGCTTCTTATGGATCCATTGAGGCAGTATCCCTGAGGTGTCGGACCCTGCTGGGAGGTAATTGGCATCTACATGGAAAGCCAAAAAGCATTCTCTTTTACGCATCCATCCATCCATCCATCCACCCAAGTGTGAAAGCCTCATTTGTTCACATTTCTTCTGTCTGAAGTTGTTGAACCAAATTCTAGGAATGATTGATGATAGGTTGGTGTGACCCATCCCTTGGAACCCTCTGCATATCACACACACACACACACACACACACACACACAAATACATACATGTGCTTGTATATAGAGATGCATATATACATACATACACCAAAAGAGATTCTCTCTAGCAGGAATCAGAGGAGTATAATTCCAGCTGGGCGATGACTACATTTCTCTTTGGCTTAACTTCTTTATCTGACAAAGGGAAATTGTGATACCTGTTCCAGATGTTCGAAACTGCGAGCATTAATTAGAGAAGGCTAAGAAAGAACTTGGAGCAGGTTAGAAAAATTCTCCTTTGCAAAGTGCATTTCTTTCTACGTAGAATGGGGAGGAGGCACTTCTGTTGAAGATGGCCGCAAACTCCCTCAATGAGCCTCCTGTTTTTGTGTGCCAAGGCGGAAAATACCCCAGCGTGTTTCTGGAGCCCGGCTCCTAGTCGCCTGTTATTGGGCAGTGACAACGGCAGTTTCCTCTGATACCCATTTGTATGCTAGAGGATAATTAGATAGCAAAGTCAAACAGATTCTGTTTCCCAGAGAGATCCCTTTTCTGTGAGGGCCCAGGGAGCCAGACAGTAAGTAGTTCTTGGTCATTTTAACAAGTGCTGTCAGCTTTCAGTTGGGCAGGGACTGATTAAAAAGCTTCTTTCCTCCAAAGCCCTTCTCTTTCTTGCTGTGAGCCTACACTACCCATGAGTATCTTATTTGGAAAGTAAAGGAATAAAATTGAAATTGGCCCATTTTAAAAGCTCGGAGTTAGAGAGCTCAAGAGAACATTAAAGACCAAGTACATTTTAAAATTTTATCATCATCATTAAATTTTAGTTCCAGGGTTCTTAACCTAAGTTTTGACCTCATAAAGAAGCAGTGGGCCATTCTATTTTAAGTCAAGTCAAGTCAACAAGTATTTATTAATGTGTGTCAGGGAACAGAGATAAGCACTGAAAATTTAAAAAATGCAAAACCAGCCCTTGCCTGCCCCCAAGGAACTTACAATCAAATGGATGGGAGAGATGACATACCAACAACGATGGATGTTCAAACAACGCTGGGTAAAGTGGAGGTCTCTAAGGGAAGGCTCTTATATTAAGGAAGACCAGAAAAGACTTTTTGCAGGAGTTTGGATTTTAGGTAAAATCTAAAGGAAGGCAGGGAAGATAAGAAGTGAAGACAAGAAGGGAGAAGGGAGGGAATTTTATTTAGGTCAGTGAAAATGGAGGGAACCAAGAAATGGGTTTGTCGTGTGTGATGGACCGCAAAGAGGCCAGAGTCCCTGAACCATAGATGATGTACATGGAGGTTTGGTGTAAAAAGGCTTCAAAGGCAGGAATTCCAAAAGGCTAGCTTCTGGAGGATGCTCTAGGCATGTGTGAAGGGAGGGAGGTACCAGGTCCCAAATAATATTAGATCTATTCTTTTTTGTTGTTTTGTTTTAACCCTTACCTTTCATCTTAGAATCAATACTGTATATTGGTTCTAAGGCGGAAGAGTAGCAAATGTAAGGCAATGGGGGCTGAGTGACTTGTTCAGAATTATCCAGCTAGGAAATGTCTAAGGCTAGTTTTGAACCCAGAACCTCCCATCTCTAAGCCTGGCTCTAGATTCACTGAGCCACTTATTTCCCCTCTAGATCTATTCCTATAGGCTATAAGCACAAAGACAAGATCTGAATCAAGAAAACAGAAGTCATTAATTTAATCATTCAGCTCTCATTCCAAGTTATAGTCAAGCATCTAGGATGCTCTGGATGGAGGAACATACATTTAGACAAGCAGGGTCAGACTCAAATAGAAACAGAAGCCACCCAGCCATACATGAGGATCCCTGGCAGCCACGTGTTGACTTAGAAAACCACAAATTAAAAATAACTCTGTCTTAATACATTTGTATTTGTTTTAGTAAATATTTCTCCCTATGCAGCCTCTGCTCTAGATCATAGCTGGTGATGTCATTGTTAAAAGGAAAGTTCATTCCATCTTCTCTTCTTTTTTTCTGGCTATAACTGAATCAAAGCCATATCATGCAAAAACTCGGGAAGGCTTGATGTAAGGAAAGAAAAGCCTGCTCAGCCAGCAGACTGCTATTGACCCAGAACGAGTGATAGGTAGAACAGACTCCTGGTCGGTGCCCTACTTGGAAACTCTGCCTGCTAAGGACATGCTTCTCCCTTATCTCTGCTGCAGCCCTGTTCAGTTTTTATAGGGCCAAGTATTTCCTGGTATTTAAGTCTTTAACCATTAAGTGTGTTTGCCAAACAATGGACTGCCCTTTCCGGTAGACTTTTGAAGGGAGATTAAGGGAAAATTAGAGGAACAGAAAGCCTGGCATTTGGCTGGCCACCGCTGTGTAAATAAACTTCAAATACACCAGAAAACATTAACTGTGGAACCCTTACGGAGGTCTTGCCCTTTCTTCCCACCCCCACAGGCTACCCTTTCTCTGACAATCAGGTTTGAACTCAACAATTCCTTGGAACCTGTTTGGAAAATGATAACTTAATGAGGAATGTGCCGGAAATAGGATCTTTTAATACCGAAGTCCCTAATCCATCCAGGGTCATAGTAGACAGTTTTCCATTTTTAAACAAAAAAGTGCTTCTTCTTAATTGAGGAAAGAACTGTTTCTTTTCCTTTCTTTTTTGGACTTTTCATCTCCAGCACTTAATAAATGCTTGCTGAGTTGATTTGAATTACATTTTTGAGAACTAAATCTGGCCTGATTGCATTCCCTCCTAGTGATGATTCTAAATCCAAGAGTTTCAGCTCCACCTTGTAGGTGAGATATAATCTACTTGCCTCTTTAAGAAGCTGATTTGGATTGTTTATTCTTTCATACTCCATTTCATCCCGTGGGCCATTTTCCCTTCACCAATCCTTTGGTATCTCTCTCAATCTCCAGGATCTTTCAAAAATCGCTGCCAGTGGCCTATTTATCTTGTCTATGGCTTGTTTCTGCCTAGTTTGCTTGCTCTCTCCCCCAGTAGACAGTGAGGTCCTTGAGGTCAGGGACTGTCTTTTACCTTTCTTTAATCTCCAGCTTTTAGTAAGCTCAATAAATGTTTACTGACTGTCTTAGCATTCATCTTAGCATACATCTATTTAAGATGTTTACATACCATTGGGGTTGTTTTTTTTTAAACCTTTACCTTCCTCTTAGAATCAATACTATGTACTGGTTTCAAGGCAGAAGAGTGGTAAAGGGTAGGCAATGGGAAGCAAGTGACTTGTCCAGGAGGATCACACAGTTAAGAAATGTCTAAGAGCAGATTTGAACCCAGGATCTTCTATCTCTAGACAGGGATCTCAATCCATTGACCCACTTAGCTGCCCCCATTTATATACCATTGTAATGGAGGCAGTATAGGGTAGAAAGCAAGGCTTGAAAGAACTGGGTTCCAGGTCTGCCTTTGACCCATTCTGGTTGTGAGACCTTAACCAAGTCACTCCTCAGTGCTCTAGGACAATGGTGTCAAAGACAAATAGAAACAGCCTTTAACCATACATAAGAATCACTTCAGACTGCATATTCATGTAGAAAACCATTGATGAAGAGCTTCATTGTTGTATCCTATTTTTTATTAATTATGTTAAGTATTTCCCAGTTATATATATATATGTATATATACATATATATACATATATATATATATATATATATTACAGTCTTAATTTCAGTAACAGCTGTAAGAGAAGGGCAAGGAGTAGGTCAATAGGGTTAAGTAACAGGGTCACACAGCTAGGACGTGGCTGAGATCAGATTTGAACCCGGGTCCTCCCCAGACTTCAGACCTGGTGCTCTATCCACTATGCCACCTAGCTGCCCCCAATTATATTTTAATTTTGGTTCAGGAGGCTCTGGGGGTGGCAGTGTTGTCCAGCCAAATGTGGCCTCTGTATTTGACACCTCTGCTCAGACAACTCTCTAAGAATATCAGTTTCAGAGAAGGTATTGACCTGCATGAGCGGAGGATGTCTCCTGGGGAGTTCACTATGCCAAAAGAAATCGCATGTCTGGTCTGATTCTCTACCCCCATTCCATTATAAACTCAAGTTTCCCCCCTTCTAAAATTTCTCTCTTTCCCTTTTCCCCCCTTTTCCATTCCCGACAAATCTAGGGTGTATATTTGGAGATGAGGGCTATGGAAGAGCGGAGGATGCCTAAGAGAAGAGGCACCCACCAGGGATGGGGGAATGACCATTCTAAATCTTCCCTCTTCACCTCGACCCTCCAAGCCTTTATTAAAACAGTCTATTCTGGCTCACTCTACAAAGCAACTCTTTCCAGTTTCTTCAGTCCCTGTACATAGCATCCCAGATTAGGCTTATGTCTCATTATCCTTTTTTGTTTTAATAAAAGAGGGATTTGCTCTTTGTTCCAGATTGATTTTCTTTACCAGCGAGCCATGTTTTTTCTCCACCGTTGGCCATTGGAGGCTCTCTCCTCCTTAGCCTGTACATGCCGGAATGCTAAGCTATTATGGGGTAGCTTAGAAAAATAATGACCTCAAACAGGTGTGTCTGCCTTGCTCTTTGAATATGGGAGGCCTCCAGCTCTGTTCCTTTGCCTACACTGCATGCTTTCAACAATCCCTTTCTCTGGCCCCAGCCCATATCATGAGGATAGTGTAGCTTGGCTCTGATGCCTTGAAAAAACAGGAATGACTCACTCTTCTTCACGTCTGTCAGGTCTGGAAATGAATATCAAAAAGTTAACACCATAGGCACAGATTTAAAAAAAAACAAAAACTTTTACACTCCCTCTAGTTGTTAGAAGGGAAACCTAAAGGAACTAAAAGGTGGTCAAGTGGAAGAACACTAGATTGGAAGTCCAAATGCCATGGGTTCAAATTCTGCCTTCTCATCTTTCTAGCTGTGATCTTGGGGACAAGTAATTTAACCTCTTTGGGCCTCAGTTTACTTTTCTATTAAATGAAGGAATTAGATGAGGTCCAACTCTGTCCACTCTACCACTAGTTGCCTATTACTATGTGTGGATCAACTGAAGGAATTGAGAATATTTAGGTAGAGAAAACAGCATGGACATGTTGGCTGTCTTCAAGTACCTTAAAGGGCAGTGGCATGAAGAGGCATTAGACTTGCTTCACTTGGCTCCCAAGAGTCAAAATTGCTGACAGAAGTATTTAACATTAATAATAACGTTGTTGTTGTTCAGTGATATCTCACTCTTCATGGCTCCATAGACCACACTGTCCAATGGATTTTCTTGACAAGGATATTAGAGTGGTTTGCCATTTGGCTAGCAATAAAAAAGTAAACGTGAGGAGCAGCTGGGTGGCTCAGTGGATTGAGAGCCAGGCCTAGAGACGGGAGGTCCTCAGTTCAAACCTGGCCTCAGACACTTCCTAGCAGTATGTCCCTGGGCAAGTCACTTAACCCCCATCACCTACCTCTTACCACTCTTCTGCCTTGGAACCAATACACCATATTGATTCTAAGACAGAAGGTAAGGATTTTTTTAAGTGAATGTCAAAATAAATTCAAATAATATTTACTATCTAACATTCATTCATAGAGTGATTTAAGATTTACAAAGAGCTTTACCTATACTATCTCCTTTTATCCTCATAACAGTCCTTCATGGTTACTGTTATCCCTATTTCACAGTTGAGGAAAGAAACTACAGCCAAGTGACTTGTCCAGGGTTACACAGCTAATAAGTATTTTAAGTGTTAAAATTAATGGTTCAGCTAAATATATGAAAATTATAAATCTTTTATTTATAAAGTAGAGAAATACAAAAGGGTAGAAAAGATATTAACCTAACTAAATATTGCTCCAGTACTTGGCTCAGCCAGGACTTGTTAACCTTCAATCAGAATTAAACTATCACCAGCTATCCACTCACTCAAGACAATGACTGGAGCCAAAGGTGATTCCTGAGGCCTACTTTCTTCTTTGAGCCAACCTTCTTCTTGAAGCCAACTTCCTTCTTGGAGTGGCTCTCTTCTTGGAGTTCACTCTCTCCTAGCCTCCTTCACCAGACTGCCTTCATGGCTTTCATGGTGGTTTCCTGTCCCTGCCCCATTTCACAAGGGCCAATCACAGCTTCCAAATTGTCTGAGTTCTCACCTTTGGAATCACACCTTTCTGAATATGTGAACTCTTAAATTTCTGGCTTGTTCTCACCTAGCATCAAGTAAGGTGTGAGCTCACTAAGTGGTTTTCAGGCTTCTCCCACCTAGTTCAAGCTTGCGTTGATTCAAAGTTATTGCCAACAAAAGTGTTAAATAAGCAAAGAGAACAAAGGATTCCCTTTTACAATATCTGAGGCTACATCTGAATCTTCCTGACTTTAGGTAAAGCATTCTATCTACTGAACTACCTTGTTTCATTTAATATAAGCTTCATTAATAGAAGGAAAGACTTTTCTGCAGAGCTAGCCAAAAGAATAAGCTGACCCAGGAAGTAGGAGGTCTCCCCTCACTAGAGGTGTGCAAGCAGAGGCTGGATGGGATAATCAATTATCTTCAAAGTATACTTTGAGGAGATCCCATTTAGGTAGGAGTTGGCCAAGTTGACTTCTCAAGTTGTTGCCAAGACTGAGACTCTGTGAAAGCCGGAGATGAAAAAGCCCAAAGTGGGGGGGGGGGGAAGCTTTAATGGATAATTCAAGAAGATTGGAGCTCCCATTCCATAAATAGCAGGATCAGCTATTTATTCAGATTACAGAAGAGAAATCTTGGAGGGAAATGGGTATAAAACGCTTAGGAATGAGATCTTGTCTCCATAACAGGCAGCCCCGCGATAGTGGACAGAGTATGGGATCTGGGGTTAGGAGTAAATGACTGAATCTTGTTTCAGGTACTTAATGGCTTTGTGACACCTACAAAGTAATTTCATTTCTCTTATCCTCAGTTACTTCATCAGTAAAATTGGTGTAATAATAGCACTTGCTTTACTAGGTTATTGTGAAGATTAAATGAGCTAATATATGTAAATCATATTTAACATCTCTTAAAGCTGTAAATGTGTCAGCCATCATTATCCTCCTCCTCATTTTTATTATTGAATTTTCATCAACTCCATTGTTAACTTATGTTTTCCAAAACAGAAAAGGGAATTAGAAAAGAGTGAATTTTCAGATTCCTTTTTTTGGTGGCAGCTCCTGAAGAAATCAATGACATGATTATACATGTATAACCCCGATCGAATTGCTTACCAGCTCCGGGAGGGAAGAGAGAGAGGGAGGGAGACAATTTGTATCATATAACTTTCCAAAACTTATGTGGAAATTTGTTATTATATGTATTTGATAAAATGAAATATCATTATAATAGCAATAGAAATGAAATCAATGACATATTAATGTATTGTTAGTGAAGATGAGAGTATCCAGCCATTCTGGAAAATAATTTGAAATTATAAACATAAAGCCAACCAAATTGTCCATGCCCTTTGTCCCAGAGATCCCATGATTGGGCATAAAGACAGATGGAGTTCAATGACAGGAAGGTCATGTACAAAACAAAATATTGACTCTCTTAATGGCCCTCTTTGGGTAACCAATATAGTAAACTAAATAGGTGCCCTTCGATTAAGATACGGCCAAAAAATGTGGTCCATATATGGAATGTGTCTTAAGTAATGATGAATATGAGGCATTCAGAGAAACAGGGGAAAATCTACGTGAAATAATGAGTGAAGCAAGCCACTAGATTATACAAACCCTTTGATCCATCAGTACCACTATTGGGTACATGCCCCCAAAAGATCAAAGACAGAGGGCAAGGCTCCGTGAACCAGAACTTTTTTGTGGTAGTAAAAAAATGGAAACAAAATAGGTGCCATCAGTTAGGAAATGACAACAAACTGTGGCGTGAGTGTTGTTCTATAAGGAATAAGAATATGAAGACTTTGGAGAGATTCGAAACTTAGAGAGTCCTTTCCAGCACTGTTGTAAGGATGGAATGAGATGCCAATTGTAAGTGCTTAGCACAGAAAAAGAGCTATCCAAATGGTGGTGTCATTAGGATGATGATATCTTATATGAATTTGTGAAAAACAAAGTGAGACCAAGAGAACAATTTTCACAACGAATGCAATGAAGTCAAAAAAAGTAACCTGAAGAGCCTTCAGAATCCTGACCAACCTTGACTGAAAAGCCCTGCTGAGGAATCTCTGACCTTCCTCTAAGCAGAGGTGGTGAACCTATAGATGAGGAAAGGAGGTCTACATTTTCAGACATGGCCCATATGTCGATGCAGCTCACTCACGCAATCATACTAATTTGTTCCAAAGGAGGTTTCTCTGGTGGGGGTAAAGAGGAAAGTGAGGGGAAGATATCATTGAGACATTTTTGTTTTAAGGTAATAAAAAACAAACCTCAGGAGGGCTATATACTTATTTGGGGGAATAAAAGGACAATGCTGTAAGGGGGCATTCTGTTCTTCTCTTCAAAGAAGAGAAACTTGGTTAGGAGCAACAATCATTGTTGGCAAAAAAAGGAAACAGGGTGACCCATTCCTGGAACCCGTATGAGAAAAGAAATGTTTACGTGACCCTGGGCAAGTCTCTTAACCTCCATTGTCTAGCCTTTATTGCTCTTCTGCCTTAAAAAAGAAAAGGGAAAAAAAAGTAAAGGAAAAGAAACTCTACCTCTATAAAATGAGAAAGTCCAGCCAGATATTGAATGAGTGGCCTCAAGGTAGTAAGTTCCCCCTTCCTAGAGGTCTTTCAACATTGGCTGATTGACAATTTAAGTTAGGTTCAGATTTGTATGGGTGTCAGCATTGGTCTCTGAGGTCCTCTGAGAGTCTACAACTATGGGAAAAGGGTTGTTGGGAAGCTGGCTCAGTCTAAAAAGTGGTTCATTGGCATAAACCTGCAATCTTGGGCTGCATTTGGAAATGCATAACTTCCTAAACTCCAGGACTGAAGAGGTAAGAGTTGATCTGTGCTGTGCACAGGTCAGACCACATCTGGAATATTGAATAGTTCTGGGTGTCCCAGTTTAGGAAGGACATTCGATAAACAGGACATCCTCTAGAGGAAAATAGTCAGGATGGCGAAGGACTTGACTTCATGTCATGTGAAAATCAGTTGAAGAGGGGCAGCAAGGTGGGTCAGTGGATTAAGAACCAGGCCTAGAGACAGGAGAACCTGGTTTCAAAATCCAGCCTCAGACATTTCCTTGCTCTGTGACCCTGGGCAAGTCATTTCTCCCTTATTACCTAGTCCTTTCCATTCTACCGCTTTGGAACCAATACACAGTATTGATCCTAAGACAAAAGGTAAGAATTGATAAAAATCAGTTGAAGAAACTGCAGATGTTTGGCCTGGAGACTCCAAAGAGACATAACTGCCATCTCCAAATATTTGAAAGACTTTCTTAAAGAAGTAGAATTGGCTTATTCTGTTTGGTCTCAGAGAGCAGAACCAGGAGCAATCAGTAGAAGCTGTTTGGTCTTGATGTCAGGAAAAGTGTCTTAATAATAAGAGCTATTTGAATGTGGAATGGGCTATCTCTGGAGGTCATGGGTTCTCCCTCACTGGAGGGCGTCAAGCCAACTGAATGACCATCTATTAGGTGTGCTGTGTAACACCTTTTCAGGTATAGGTTGGACTAAATGACTGGTGGGGGTCCCTGACAGCTCTTGTTTAATGGAGTATCATAGGTTCAGAGGTCTGGAACTGGACCTGGAGTGGCCAAGTAGTACAATCCTCTTAGTTGAGAGATGAGGAAACTGAGGCTGGCCTGAATTCACATGCTGCCTCAGACTCTTACTAGTTCTGTGATCCCAGATCAGACATTCTACCTTTCTCGGCTTCAGTTGGAGATAATCAGAGCACCTACTATCAAGGTTGTTGTAAAAATGAAATGAGATAACATCTGTAAGGAAAGCACTTGGCAAACATTAAAGTGTTCTGTGAACACTAGCTCTTCTCATCTAAAGCTCTATGATCCTTTTTAAAGGAAATTTTTATATTTTATGTAAATAAATGTATGTAAATTATACAAGATTATATATTTTCTATTTTCCACTGACATGTAAACATTTTTAACCTTCATTTTTTTACAATTTGAGGGTTCCAAATTCACTCTCACTCTTTTCCTCCACACACCTCATGGAGAAGGCAAGATTATACATATGCAATTCTAGCATTCTTTGACAAAGAGGCAAAAGGTCTTGACATCCATCCTCTAACACATACAGCTCCTCGGTCCCCTCCAGACCATAACAGGTCATTTGCTTTCCCCTGGGAACTCACCCTGCTGTGTGGCCACTGATCTGGACCATGGGAACCACCACAAGTGGCTTGGCATTGGGGGGACTAGTTCCTGTTCTCACTACTAAGCAAATATGGGGCTGGGAAGGAGATGGAATCTCCATCCCCCCTCCCAGGGCGGAGTGGGGATAATGTGTTCTTGCCAGTCAGACACTAGAAGGTCTTTTTCCCATCACAGTCGGATTACACATGGTGGTTAGGTTCTCTTGTTTTATGTTCACAGCACTATAGGTACATTGATTGGGCTTTGGTGGGTTGGTGTAGGAATCTAATGACTTTTATAGCTTTTATCTGGGGCAAGGAATGCCTTTTAAATGACAGATGACTTACAAAATGAGTTTTTGGGGCATAAACTGTATGTTTGGGAAATGCCAGTCATAGTACTCTCATATCATTATAGTAACCAAATAGATGAGACCTTAATCTTATGATAAACAACCTGCTATAACCATTTCTTCCATAGATTTAGAACTGGCAGGGACCTAAAAGATCATCTTCTATAATCTCCTCATTTTATAACTGAGGACACTGACATCCAGCAAGATAAAGTAACTTGCCTAAAAGCACATGGCAGAGTTGTGTGCAATATCTCAAATACCTTGTTCCCTACTTCAGGGTTCTTTTTTTTTTTTTTTTTTTTTTTTTTTAATCCTTACCTTCTGTCTTATTGTGTATTGGTTCCAAGGCAGAAGAGTGGTAAGAGTAGGCCATGGAGTTTAGTGACTTCCCCAGAGTCACACATCTAGGAAGTGTCTGAGATCAGATTTGAACCCAGGACCTCCCATCTCTGGGCCTGGCTCTCAATCCACTGAGACACCTAGCTGCCCCAATTCCAGGGCTCTTTAAAGCATATCATGCTTTGACACAATTCCTGGCACATAGTAGGCACTTAGTAAATGTTTATGATTGATCATGCTGCTGAAGATGCAAGAATCACCCAATTTCAGGGCTCAAGGGGTTCTCAGAGACCTCCTTTTTGACTTTTACCTGCACCAGAATTCCCTCTATGGCATACTCAACAACACTGAATTAAATATTCAATGACATCCCTCCAGCACCTATCTAAATACCTCAAGAGATGGGAAACCCACAACCCCCTGAGACAATCCATTCTCCTTTTGGCTAACTTAGGAAGTTGTTTCTTACACAGACCCAAAATCACTTCTCATCTACCCAGCTAGCCGGCACAGTGGGTAGAGAAAACTGGACCTGGAATCAGGAGGATTTGCATTAGACATGTACTAGCTGTGGGACCCTAGGGATGTTATTTAATGTTTCTCTGCTAAAGTTTTACCCTATTTTTTGTACCTAAACCATCATTGGTAAAATATTCCAAGCTGCTTATGCCCCATCATGCATCTCTCCAATATTTAATGTTACATAAATGCTTTTTGTTCTTCCTAAATCCTAATTCAAAATAAAATATATCATGGATTCCCTATGGCATTTTCTTTTTTTTTTTTTTTTTTTTTTTTTTTTTTTTTTTTAAATTTTAAACCTTTACCTTCCATCTTAGAGTCATTACTGTGTATTGGCTCCAAGGCAGAAGAATGGTAAGGGCTAGGCAATGGGGGTCAAGTGACTTGCCCAGGGTCACACAGCTAAGAAGTGTCTGAGGCTAGATTTGAACCTAGGACCTCCCATCTCTAGGTCTGACTCTCAATCCACTGAGCCACCCAGCTGCTTCCCCATATCATTCTCTTATATGGACACACTCACTAGATCACTCTTCTCCATTTGTGATTTTGATCAGATTTGATTATTTCTCTTAAAAGGACTTTTATGACTTCAAAAGAAATGGTACTGGGTGGCTCTATCCGCCATGATAAGACAACCCAAAGTACATTTCTCAATTTCTTCTCTTGCTTGGTGGCAAAGACATTATACATTGGGAAATCAAGTAGCAAATACAAATTCCCAATTGATCTGCTCTCTCCCTTCATCCTCCTTCTTTCTCTTTTTTCCTTCCTTTCTTCCTAGTGGGAATGATATGACATGGGCAAAGTAAATGAAATATAAATAATTAGTAATAGTCATACACACACATATATAAGTATTTATATGCATACATATATGTAGTCTTTAAAGTCTACAAAGTATTTTTTATTACATTCAGTCCTAACAACCATTGCGAGACGAGTGCTATAGATATTTTTTGCCTCATTTCACAAATAGGGAGACAGAGTTAGAAAGGCAAGTGACTTACCCATTATCTCGTGGCTAATAAGGGGCTGATGAGGTATTCCAACCCATGGGTTGCTAGTTCCAAGTTCAGTGCTCTCACTATCCATTATACCTTGCAGCCTTTCTAGAAAATGGCTTATACATAATTGAACAAAATCCTTTAAAATGAGATGAGGGAGAGATCACTTCCAGCTAGAGGGATTCATCAAGCCTATATATAGGAAGTGCCATTGTGCTAGCCGTTGGTGGATGGGAAGGATGTCAACTGGTAGGGAAGATGGATAGAGGTATTCTGCTAGAATGTAAATTCTCTGAGGGTAGGGACTAGTTTGGCTTTTGTCTTTACCTACCCCAGGCCATTCTACACAGTAGGTACTTAAGAAATGTTTCTGTGACAAATAAAAATTAATCTTTGAGGCTTATGCTAAATTGATTTATTAGTAAAGACAGAGAAATAAGGTATCCAGCCTTGCTAACTCAAGTAGGATCAGGTCCCAGGTTCTAGGCTGGAGAGGTGCCCTCCATGCCCTGCTTGCCAGAGATGGCAAGATGAGATAGGAAGGCTCAGAAAAAGAGTCAGATCAGGGACAGGGATGGGAGCAAAAATAGCTACTAAGCTTCCCACAATGGTTTTTCAAGCCTCCCTCTCAGCTTCTTCCCTGGATCCTTCCAGATTTTCTTTGAGTGGCCCACGGCCTCCACTATGGAGCCGCCATGTCATCACATCTGGTCATCAGACCCATGATTCTGGCTGCCATGGTGAGTCCTTCCAGGATTGGACTGGTTGGGGGTCCTCCAGATATTTAATTCACACCATCCATAAAGTCAGTATGAGGATTTTACTTGACTATGTGTATCGGCAACTAGATAGCTAAGTGGGTAGGGCCAGGAAGACTTGAGTTCAGATGTGACCTCAGACACTTATTAGCTATATGACCCTGGATAAATCACTTAACCCAGTTTGTCTGTTTCCTCATCTGCAAAATGAGTTGGAGAAAGAAATGGCAAACCCTTCTAGTACCTTTGCCAAGAAAACTCCAAATGGGTTGCAAAGAGACAGACATGTCTAAAAAAATACCTGAATAGAGAGATGTATATTAGTTACAATTGTAACTTTTTCTTTTTCTCATAGTGGGTCAGGTAACAGTGCAGAGAAGGGTAGGGAAATAAGAACACATATGATGCCCTTCAATTAATGATACTTCCATTTCTCCCTCCATTTATTTATTCATCCATTCAGCAAATATTTGTTAAGCCAGCGTTATTGGCAAACCATGAATAGCAATACTATATGCTTAAAATATGAAAGTTACAAAGACTAAGACATGCATCCATGACCTCTGAGAGCATACAGTTTACCGGGGGAGATGAGGCATACAGACAAATAGCTATAATGCAAGCAAGATTGTGACATATATATATCCCATCAAAGACCCACAGTACATAAACAAAAGTAGTTCAGAGGAACAGATTGCATCTGATTAGCCCAATTTGGGACTACTTTCTAGAAGACTTGGTATTTGGGCTGAGTCGTGAAAAGATGGGATGGGGGGGGGGGGGGGAGAGGGAGCAGCTAGGTGCTTCAGTGGATAGAGAGCCAGACCTGGAGGCCAAAAGTTCTGGGTGCAAAGCTAGCCTCATACAATTCCTAGCTGTATGACCCTGGATAGGTCACTTAGCCCCCATTGCCTGGCATTTATCACTCTTCTACCTTGGAACAAATACACAGTATTGATTCTAAGACAGAAGGTACAGATTGATTGGTTGTTTTTTTAAAGATGGGTAGGATTTTAACTGACAGAGGAGAGGACTGAAGAGTAGGAAAGACAAGTTCTAGAGGCAAGAAGAGCAGGACTGTTTAGGGAAAAGTAAAGACTCCATTTTAGCTGGAGTGTAGCATACTTAAAATAAAGGTATATCATTTCAATGAGATAAGACTGGAAAGATAGGTTGGAGCCAGATTGTGTAAGATTCTCAATGCCTAGTGAAGAATTCTCTATAAAAGAAAGTCCAGTGGAAAGTTTTTAATCAAAGGGGTGGGAAGAAGTGACATAATGAGACCTGCCTTTAAGAAGATTAATCTGGCAGCAGTACTTACAAAGGATTAGAAGGGAGGAAGAGAGAAAGAGATGGATGGCAGTATGAAAATTGGAGATGGGAATTCCAATTAGGTGGATACTGTGTCAGTTTAGGCAAGACATAATTAGAGCCATCTCCCTAAAAGTATTTATTTATAACAAAAGAAGATATAGAAGAGATCACAAAATATTTGATTGTATGAAGCTCAAAACCTTTAACCAAAAAAAAAACCTCCCCAAAAATCATTGTGAAAACAAGAAGAGAAATTCAAGTGAGAAATATTTTTGTTTCAAAGTATCTCTCCCTCGCCCCCTCCTTTTTTTTAAACCCTTAACTTCTGTGTATTGACTCCTAGGAGGAAGAGTGGTAAGGGTGAGCAATGGGGGTCAAGTGACTTGACCAGGGTCACACAGCTGGGAAGTGTCTGAGGCCAGATTTGAGCCCAGGACCTCCTGTCTCTAGGCTGGTTCTCAATCTGCTGAGCCTACCTAGGTGCCCCCTGCACCAAAGTAGACCTTAAAGACATCAGCTATAAATAATGAAAGGATATGCTTTTCAAAAGGATTAGCAGATGTCAACAGCCACTTGAGAGCTTGCTCCAGATTATTAATAGGAGAAATGCAAATCAGAACAACTCTGAGGTTTCTCCTCACTGCTCAATGTTACAATGATGATTTTTAAAAAATGGACAGAGTAAGTGCTGGGGGAGCTTGGGGATGCTAGGGACACTAAAAGAGCATTAGAAGAGCTATGCAATGGTCCAATTTTTCTGGAAAGTTTTTTGGAATGATGACAAAAAGGTCATGGTGCTCTTTATGCCCTTTGACACAGCAATGCCTCTGCTGGTTATTGAAAAAACTAACTGAATGGGGAAGGGCAATGGCAACTGACAACTGACAACTGACAAGGAAGGAGTTTAATACAAAAAGGGACATAAACCCCACTGGGAAAAGGGAAACAAACAACACTTGTGGGGAAGGAGAAACAGTTTGTGAGAAATAGCGATAGCTGAAACTTTCACAACAGCCAGGGATAATTAACTCTCTGTGGATCCTTGATGGTGGGAGAGAGGATGACGAGGAAGTTAAACAAAGTTAAGTTTATTGGTTTGGTAAGATGGGAATTGGAGGGAGAAGGGTGTCTAAGGTTCTCTAAGGAACCATCTGCCAGAGAATGGTGGCAGTTGGGTTGGCTTGTCCTAAACTAATCTAACAGACAGCCAGCAACTGGCTCGGCTGAGTGGGACAGGGCTTTGGAAATCTCACACAAAGGTCCTTGATGACTTTCAGGTGATGTTTAGACTGAGGAATACTTCTGGTCTCAGCAAGATAATCCACAAGGGCTAGGGAGCATAGGACTTCCTGGAGCTGTTCACCAACTACCGGAGAGATCCTAACTCTACCTAGATCTTCCTCTTTATCTTGATTGCAGATCCACTTCCTCTATAGGGATCCCAAATAATCCAAAAGCTAGTTGTACAGCAGCTCCCAGCTTCCCAGCTCTCCTCCAAAGCAAGAAAACTGTCAACAACTCAGTCTCTCTGAACTAAACCCCTTTTTCATGGGCTTAGAATATTCTCAGTCAGCCAAGCTGGTCTGTCTTTTCTGACTCACTACATATGCCTATCTATCAATTATAAATTACCTATAACATTATATGCCCCAAAGGCCAAAGACAAAAGGACAAATCTTATATATTCTAATATATTTCTAAAGGGACTTTTGGTGGCACCAGAGAAAACAAACCCAAACAAAAACAACTGGAAAGAAGATGCACATCAACAGGGAAATAGCTGAAGAGATTGTAGTATATGAATGCAATGGAATACTCTCATGTCATAAGAAACAATGAATATAAGGAATTCAGAGCAATATGAGAAGACATGAATAAGACGAGGAAGATACTGATTAACTATAATGACTGATTTTAGTCTTGGAAAACTAATAATGCAACATCTACTATGGTGTTTTTTTAACTAATATATTTAATAAATAATTGGTCTTCCAGGTCTGAGGGAGAAGCTTATAGATAAAAGCAGCAGAAAAAGAGGTCACAGCAGCAGCAGCAGCATAAGTGGATAAGGATGAAGACAGCTGTAAGGAGCAGGTAGCCTATCAAGGCAGCCTTTAGGTCATACTGGGTATCAAGGTCAGAGAGAGAAGCGTGGTGTGGATGTCACAGCCAACCGGAAGCCAGCTACCATCTCCCCTTCTCACCAACAGTAATAGATTCTCCTGTCATTCAATTGGGCAAATCAGATATGAAGTTGGTTGCCATGGTCAATGAATACATGCATGGACCAGTTGACTCTTTTCAGGAAACTGGTATGGTATAGTTGGAGGTTGTCCTTGTCCCAGGCCACAGCATGTTCTGGATGAGCCCCAGGACAGGAGATGATAAGCCCATGGCCAAGCCTCTGTTGGTGGAATTGAATGGGTACTTTGGGAATCCAGGGTTTCCTGTTCTTTTCTGAGATGAAAGTATAGATGGCTATCAGTCCCACCTGGATCTTAGGAAGACCTGAGTTCAAATTTGGATTCTTATATTTACTTGCTATGTGACTCTGAGCAACTGATTTAACCCTCTGTCAATGATAATATGACCTAGTCTATTACCTTCATCTATAAAAGAAAAATGGAGATAATAATAATTGGTCTTCAAGATCTGAGGGAGAAGCTTATAGATAAAAGCAGCAGAAAAAGAGGTCACAGCAGCAGCAGCATAAGTGGATAAGGATGAAGACAGCTCCCAGGGTTTTTGTGAGGATAAAATGGAGTAATATTTTTAAAGAACTTCACAAACCTTGAAGGTCTATATAAATGCTAGCTATTATTATGTGGTCTTTTTTTCCTTTTCTTTTTTCTTCTTTCCATTCTTTTTTTTCCTTACTCTTTTTTTTACTTTTCTTCCTCTCTTTCCTTAAATATGTTTCTTTGTTACCAGGGAAGGTTGAATGAGTGAATGCAGCAGGGGACAATAGGAAATAATTTTAATCTAAAACCAAGAACTGGAAAAAAAAAAGTAATTCATATCCAAGCTAGAATGGCAATGAGAAAGGTAAAAGTATCAAGAGATTGAATTGATGGAACTTGGCAAATAATTATAGGTGGGGCACAAAAGGGAGGAATCAAAAATGGTCATGAGTTCTAGAACCTCAGTGCCTAGGGAAATGACTAATAGAAATGGGGAAGCTGGGAAGAACTGATTTGAGAAGAATGATAAATTCATTTTTATATATGTTGAATTTGAAACAAAACCAAGGTATCTAAGTATCCAGCAAGCACTAAAAATTGGAGCTCCAGATTGGAAAAGAGATCGACACTAGAGAGATGTGAAGTGAATTTACTTCTAATATGACCTTGGGCAAGTCTCAGCAGCTCTAGTTTCCTCACCTGATGAATGAAGGGGTTGGAATTTATGGCCTCAACAATCCCTCCTAGCTCTAAGTGTATGAACTATATAGCATTTGCAGAGAAGTAATAAATGAAGCTCTGAAAAAAAGTCAAGAAAGAGAATCTAGAAACAGATGGCCAAGGAGAACCCTAAACTTGTGGAGCTAAAGGAGGAGGTAAACGGGAGATAGAGAAGGAACAGTTGGAGAGGTTGGATGAAAACAGAAAGAATGCAGTGTCACCAGAAACAAAGGGAGAAAATAGTTTAAGAAGAGGGTGACCAAAAGTATCAAATGGTGTAGTCACCCAGGAGGATGAAGATTAGAAATGGTCACTTTATTTCATAGTTAGGTGACTATTTGGGATCCTACAGAGAACAGTTGCAGTGGGATGGTAGGGAACCCTGTTAATGTAGACTTGGCTAAAATATGTGTGGGTCAAAGGAACCAGCTCTCTGTAGGTTATTCTTTGGAGAACTTCCATGATGATATGAGAGAGAAAGGGAAAGGAATAAAGCAGGAAGAGGAGGGAGAGGAAGCACAAGACTAAGAGGAATAGAGGATGGTGATGTTTGTTTATTTACTTATGTATTTAAGGAAAGGAAAGGACTACATAATAAAATAAAATACAAATTCCTCTTGGTATTTATGACTTTCCACAGTCACGTTCCAACCTTTCTAGCTAACTCTTATCTCTGGAATGTATATTTTCCCCATCTACCTTTCTACCTCCACCCTCTACCTCTAAGCATCATGAAACCTTCCTCATCCATGTCCCACTTCCTCTCATTAAAAGTGTTCTCTCTCTCCTTAAATTCTCCTAAAGTATTTCAGGTGGATCTCTCTACTGTATACATCACCCCCTACCTTGTATCACACTCCTCTATATACTCACTTCCAGTCAACTGTAACCTCCTTGAGGACAGGGACTGTGTCATTTGTAATCTTTATCTCTCCATTGTCCAGCACAAAGGAAAAGGGTAGAGACCAGAGATGGATACCTTAATTAGTAGGGTATGACCATAGTTTGGGCCAAATCAGAAACTAGAATGGCACTAACTTCGATAGATCTGTGGCCTCGTTGAGTTAAATATTCCACCCACCAGGGCAATCTATTCATCTTCACCCACACTTTCTTACCACATACCCCAACCCACAGTTGTGGGTCTTGTTCATATTCTCTCTAATCTTTGTCCGAAAATCCTTCCATGTTTCCTTTAGATCTTTTTACCATTCTGTGAGTGCCAGAATAGCCCTTGAGTTATCAGTCTATTCTTTATTCGCTTGACAAGATTTACCCACTTCCTTTTCCCATTATACATCTCCTGGACTTTATCCTTTATGATGTTGATTGCATGCAAGTTGTTGTTGATAATATGATATAGTCTATTACCTACTCTAAGTGGCACCTAGTAAATGCTTAGAAACCTTACTGAATTGAATTATAGGCAGAGGGGATGAAGTCAGTAAAGAGGGGGCAGATAAAGATCCAAGGAGTCTGGGGGAAGCAAAGATAATTGCTAGAGCAATGTTTCTTAGAAGGGATACTTACTGCTTCCTCTGAAACGACGAGTGAAATCTGAGTAAAAAAGGACAAATGTTCCAATGGAGGGGAAGAAAGTTATAGAACCTCGTGTTGTTTGGCTTCAGTTTTTCCAACCAAATAGGAATTGTGGTCCCTCCATTAAAATCCTTCTCTAATATCGAATCGTGGAGTAAAGAAGATCCTGGTGTCTCAAAGACTATGTCAGTATACCACCAGCTTGGGTGGCCCCTTGAAAACTGGGAAAGCTTTGGGTATGATATTGGCAATGAATGATCAATGAGAATCGACTTAGCTAAGACTGGAGAGGCTCATCACCAAATGACTGGCCACCAGATAATGAAAATTTGGGCACAGTAATTCTTAAAATTTCCAGGTTTTGTGGGAAGGTTTCTATTTAGGTTGATTTTAAATTCTTTGAAGGTAAAGGAGTTCAGGCCTAATTCTGAGGAAGGTGAAAAATCTTGGAGCAGTCCTTCCGTGAGGAAGGTAGAAGAGTCAGCCTGAATTGAATTGAATGAATGAATGAAAATTTTGCCCAGCACTGTGCTAAGTGCTGGGGATACAAAAAAAAAAAAGTAAGACAATCAGTCTCTCCTTTCAAGGAATCATATTTTCCTACCTCTGTACCTTTCCTCATCTCCTGAATGCCCTCCTCCTATTCATCTTCCCCCTCTTAACCTTCAAGGCCCAGTTCAAATACCCTTTCCGACTTGAAGCTTCCCCCAATCACCACAACTAGAAATGAACTATCTTCTGTAATCCTAATTATGTGCATTACACATAAAGGAGAACAATGTGGTGAGCTAAAGAGAGCCCTGAACTTCGAGTCAGGAGATTCAAATCTTGTCTGACCCCAGGCGAGTCATTTGATTTCTCTAAACCTGTTTTCCTCCTCTATAAACTTAACCGGGTAATTCTTGTAATACCTGAGGACCATTGTGAAGACTGAATGAAAATAAAAGCAAAAGAGCCAGCGAGATAATGTACATAAAAAGGTTTCAGAGCTAACACACTGTATAAATGCTAGCTATCATTCTGATTGTGGGATGCTCCAAAGACCTACTCATAGTGCGGTTATTCATGCACATGTTTTATCTCCACATCTAGATATAAGTCCCTATAGGGCAGGATTGTTTAGTCATTTCAGTTGTGTCTGACTCTTTGTGATCCCATTTGGGGTTCTCTTGGCAAAGATACTGGAGTGGTTTGCTACTTCCTTCTCCAGCTCATTTTCCAGATGAGGAAACTGAGGCAAGCAAGTTGAAGTGACTTGCCTAGGGTTACACATCTAATAAGTGTCCGAAGTTGGATTTGAACTTAAAAAGATGAGTCTTGAGAGCAGCTAAGTGGCTCAGAGGCGAGAGTGCCAGACTTGAGGTTGGGAGGACTTGGGTTCAAATCTGGCCTCAGATACCTCCTAGCTATATGACCCTGGACAAGTCACTTAACCCATTTGCCTATTCCTGTCTAAGACAGAAAGTAAGGTTAAAAAAAAAAAAATAAAGATGAGTCTTCCTGATTCCAAGCCCAGTGCTCTATCTATTATGCCATCTAGCTGCAGGGCAAAGGCTATGTCTTATTCTTCTGAGTATACCCAGTCTAATCAAAGAAGCGATTAAGTGACTATTATGCGTTGTATGCAGTGCCAGGCTCTGACAGAATGAAAAACAACTCCTATCTTCCAAGAGTTTATAGTCTCCTGGAACAGAAGAATACAATACGTGAACATATTAATATGTTTATAGTAATCTAAGAAAGTGTACAAAAAACTAACAATTAGCATTATCAGGAAAAGTTTCCCCTAGGAATAGCTCCTGAGCTGAGCCTGATGGAATACTGAAGAGGAAGTCAGAAAGTTCTGAATTCAAATGCTACCTCATACATATCCTGACTGTGTATTTCTGGGAAAATAACTTTGCTCTCAGCTATTTCATTTGTAAACTGAGGGTGCTGGAATCAGTGACCTCTGAGTTCCCTTTCAAGGCAGCTAGGTGATGCAGTGGAGAGAGCACTGGGCTTGGAATTAGGAAGACTCATCTTCATGGGTTCAAATCTAGCCTCAGACACCTATTAGCTATGTGACCCTGAGGAAGTCACTTAACCCTGTTTGCTTCAGTTTCCTCATCTGCAAAATGAGTTGGAGAAGGAAATGGCACACCATTCCGGTGTCTTTGCCAAGAGAATCTCAAATGGGGTCAAGAAGAGTCAGGCATGATTGAAACCACTCAATAACAACAACAAAGATCCTTTCCAAATCTAAATCTATGATCCTATGACTCCAAGAGGCAGAGATGAGGAGGAAAAGCATCCCAGATATGGGGAAATAACCTATTATTTTGTAGGTGTTGGATGGTTAGGTGGACATGCTACTTTTCCAGCTATATCTCCCTCCAGCCTTGTCATTTACAAATCAGCTCCAAGTTAAAATTCAGTCAATCAGACACTAAACACTTATAAAGAGTCAATTTTTTCCCCAGACACTGGGGATACAAAGGAAAGCGAAGAAAGGCTACCTCCAAGGTCAAGGGAGGAAGACAACACACAAATGACCAGGGAAATAGAAGATTCATGGAGTGAATGGAAGGGAATCTCAGAGGAATGGCCCTGGAAGTAGGGGGAAGAGGTAGAGAGAAGCATTCTGAAGATGGTGGTTTGAGCTGAATCTTGAAGGAAGCCATTGAAGCCCAGCTGTGAAACCCAGTGAAACCCAGAAGGTGAAGAAAAGCATTCTGGGCATGGACACAGCTAGTGAAAAAGCACAGAATCAGGAGAGATGGAGTATTGGGATCATTGCACAGTACAGATGCTATTGGAGCTTACATGAAGTATATCCATAGCGGAGCAAAATGTTGGAAGACCTGAAAGATAGGAAGGGGCAATGACAGGAAGGGCTTCAAATGCCAAGCAGAGGCACATTAGGTTTGATCCTAGACATAGTAGGGAATCTCTGGAATCTATTGAGTAGGGGTAGCATGGTTAGATCTACCTTTTAGGAAAATTATTTTGGCTTTCTGAAAGGAGAGTGGATTATAGTGGGGAAAGCCTTGAGGGATGGAGACCAAGCAGAAAAGGCTGTTGCAATAGTTTAGCCAAAGGGGGAAATGAATGAAGATCCTCTCCATGAGCACAGATTGTTTCCACTACTGGCTGAGGCAGTTCGGAGAATAGGAGTGATCTTTGCCTCTGTCATAACCGGTGGGTTTCCTTAATGCGCTGCCTTAATGATCTTACCACTGAGCCTGGAGGCCAGTCCTCCTCAGTTCCGTCTCAGGCTCATTCATCTTGGGGAGAAGGGGGGAGTTAGTGTTTGCATGTGTGAACGTTCCTAAGGTGGTGTAGGGGGGTGAGGTGGAGTCAAAGACTTGTTTTCTGAAGCAGAATTGGAAATTGAGCCAAACACCTCTTAATAAGCTGGACTGTTGCGATTGGTCCTTCCTGGAAGCTGACTACAGGAATACTTAGTCATCTGCACTCGGGAGATCTTTTTGGAACTGGGCACAAACTTGGCTGTTTACCTCCTAGGCCATTGTGCCCGGGATTATTAGCTGGCGGACTTGGGCTTTGGGAAGGCTGCTGCAGTTTACCCGAATCTAACCCTGGGTTTGCCGTTGCCTCTCAGTTTACGAAAAACAGATGTCTTCATGTTCTGGAACTTCACGAGAATGGAAATTACCAGCTAGTCTTTTGGACTGAGAACATCGAGTTAAGACAATTCGGAATCCGGCCAGAAGGGGGGCTTTCCCTCCTCTTGTCTATTTTTACTGCGTAACTGATAGCCGTCCAAGGACCGACCTTCCTCCCTCCTTCAGTCCATCCCTCTCACTCTGAAATGGGAGGGGATACAGCAGCTTCACCTTGAGATCCCATCAGAAGGAGAGATTGCAGCTGCAAGCCAAGAGAGAAGAGAACAGCAAGGGCTCGCTCGCGGTTGCCTGCCTGATTTTGGAAAGAACAGCACACGACCCTTCCGTAGCAGGCAGGGGGACGAGAAGCAGAGAGAAAGAGAAGATAGCAACAGCTTTCTCCTGGGGACTTGTGTGTATGTGGTTGGTTTTTTGCCTTAAGTGCAGTAAGTCACCATTTCACAATAATTCATTGCCCTGCTTGTGCTATTGAGCTCTGAGAAATACTTCCGCAGAAGGTGGAGAGGAATCCAGACCGCTCTGGGATGTGTGTGTGTGTGTGTGTGTGTGTGTGTGTGTGTGTGTGTGTGTGTNACCGCTCTGGTGTGTGTGTGTGTGTGTGTGTGTGTGTGTGTGTGTGTGTGTGTGTGTTGGTTTAACTTGTTATTCTGCTCAGGTCAGGCTAGGCACGGGGGCTGCCAATTTCTGTCTGTCTGAGCTATCTTTTTGGTTCCCTCCTGGAGGGGATATTAACATGGTTAAGAAGTCTGTAAAGAAATCCATTTCCTAACCTGTCACTGCAGTGGTTAGAAGCCAGAGTGGTGCTGGCAAACAGACAAGAGAAAGGTTTCTGACAGCCCAGCCCAGCTCAGCTCTAGCATGCAAGGCAGAAGCGACTGGTGGAAGTGCTAAGACTCCAAATAAAGCAGCTTTGAACCTGAGCCAAAAGGGATGGCGATGAAGGAGAAGCAAGTGTACCCTGTGTTTTTTAAATGATAATTTGTAATCTATGTACATGAAAAGCATGCAGCGGGGCTTTGAAATGTCATTTGCTCCAAGAAAAAATTCCCCTGCAGTGTTAGGCAGGTTTTATAACTTTGAAAGTATTTTCCCTCCTTTTTTTTTTTTAATCTTTAGTAGTTCATCCTTTACCAGAAACTGAATTTCATTCTCTCAGCATTGCCTCTCTTCTTCCTCCAACCTGTCCCCCCCCCCCCCCCCCCCAACCATCCAGTGTCTCTTATTTGTTAGTCCTGAGGAGATGGTGACCTTGGAGTGTTTGAGAGTTTGAGAAGGGTGGGCGGGTGGGGGGACCAGCAAAGCAGCAGAAACACTGATTTTGAAGAAAAACACAGAAAGCTAAAAATGCTTGCTGTTTGCAGAATAATGAAAAGCCTTGGGCTGGGGAAGGGGATGAGTGGAAGGAAGGGAACAGAAGAAATTGGGAAAGGAGACTGAGTCCTTTAAGTGTGAGGCCTGCAAACCTCTCAAGCCTTCTCTAGCCTCCAAATTGATTCTACCTAGAGCCATCCCATCCTTCCCTAAGGCAGGCAGCCTTACCCTTCCCACTCTCCCCTCCAAGGAAATCCTACTGTCAGACAAGGGAATAGAGGCTAATTTATATTTCCTGTTTTTTTTCAAAATCAGAAAAAAATGAGAAGAAAGCCCAGAGACCCCAGGCATACTGGAGTTTCATCACCTTTGCTGTATTGCATATTTGTTGTGTTTTCTCTCTCACTTTCTTCACTACACTCATCTAAGCATCATGTTTTTCCTCCTCTTTAGGAGTACACAGTTGTTTCTGTGTGTTTCATTTTTAATTAGTAGAGAGACGAAGGGCCGAGGGGCTACCTCCCTCCCCTTTATACAACTGCATTTTAATAAGTGCTCACCCCGGCTTAGGTTCCCTGGTCCTTTGAAATATTTTTTTTTCCCATCATTTACTTCAGGGAAGTGAGAACAAATCTTCTGCTTTGTTCAGAATCTACCAGAACCATCAAGACTCCTGACTCATTCTGCCTTACACTGGGTTCCATCTGGGGCCAAAGCAGAATCTGACCCTCGCTCAAAGAAAGAAGGGGTTGGAATGATGCCGAAGCCATTGCATCTCTGGCGATCTTCTTCTCAAGCCACAGGGCAAGAGATGGGTGAATAATTTATTAAAGCACATAGAAAACATGGATTCAATACTCCTCTCCTTTCCCGTAGTAAGTGTGGGCTAGGCATGTTTGACTGGTTTTTGTGTCGGTTTATGGGTAGAAATGCTACATTTTTATGATGAAGATGACTGGGGTTTCAGATAGGCAAGAATGAACAAGGCTAATTATATATTGCATGGATGTTTTTGTGTGTATTTTTTCCTGATTCATCTTCTGTTTCTCCCAAGTTTGACAAACTCTCTTTTGTAATATCTCACTTAGAAGGTACCCAGGTAATAGATTCCAGACTAAACAGAGCCTCTGACTATAAAAGTTTCTTTAGAAAATAGAAATTCTTCTTTTCCCTTGACATTCTCTGATGTTCTTTTCATTTCCTGCCTTTATTTCTTGGACAATCCTGCCAAATTATATTTCCTTGCCACAACGGGAAGGAAAAATGGAGCCTCCATCTTGATTTGGCTGTCCTTCCTCACACCGTTGTCATGCTACCCTTACATGCTTTTCTGGTTGACCACAAAAGGCAGGCAAGTCATTTTTCTCCTTATCATATGCCAAACTCAAATTGAACAAAAGGCTAATCATTCAAGGAAATCCCAGTGGACCCAGGCAGTCTTGTAATAAGGAATAAGAAAAGTCCCAATGAAGAAACTAACTGTTTTTGCCTCAGCCTTGTCCTGAAATCAAAAGACAGTGTGGCATGATGCTAAGAGTGCTGGACTTGAAGTCGGGAGAGACCTGGGTTCAAGTTCCTACCCAGACATTTATGTAGCTATGTGTCCATGCTTAAGTTATGAAACCTCTCTAGGCCAGTTTCCTCATAGGTAAAATAAGGATAATAATAGCTGTCGTACTTGTCTCGTATTGTTATTGTAAGGAGGAAATGCAATAATGAGAAAGTAAGGGGCTTTATAAGCTTTCATTCATCAGTAAGCACCTACTGGGCACCAGTAATGCCATCATCATTATCTGTGCTTTTGGTATAATATGAACATAGAGGATAACATAGATGACAAGTGTCACTTGGCATTTCTCTAATTCTTTTGAAATCGTCTTCACTTTTCTAGCATGGGAGAAAAAACCACAAGGATCCTTTCCTTTATCAGTTCTGATTAGTACTGTGGCCTAAGGAGAATTGGTCTGGACTCTTTTAGTGCTAACCCAAACCCATTGGTAACTACATTCCAGGCCTCCCAGAAAATTCAAGCTTGCAATCTTATTGAAACAGCAGAGAATGGATACTCCCTTTTTTCTCACCTTCCTACCCCCATGGCCTACAAAAAAAATGTAAAATTTTTGTGTAAAAATTTTTTTTAATAAAGTTGGTTTCATGTATTATCTGAATTCTTCTGGGCAAATTTAGATTAGATCATAAAACAGTATTCCTAAAGAATAGCATGTCTTTTTCTTTCTTTTCTTTTGTTTTTTTTAAACCCTTACCTTCTGTCTTGGAGTCAATACTGTGTATAGGCTCCAAAGCTGAAGAGTGGTAAGGGCTAGGCAATGGGGGTTAAGTGGCTTGCCCAGGGTCACCCAGCTGGGAAGTGTCTGAGGCCACATCTGAACCTAGGATTTCTAGGTCTGACTCTCAATCCACTGAGCCACCCTGCTGCTCCCAGTATGTCTTTTTCTAAAGTACATTTTTAAAAAATTAGCAAGCATTTAAGAAAAAAAAAAGAAAAAAATCATAATTATATATGATCAAGTGAAACCAATTTTCCAGTTGAACCTGTGAAAATGTGTCTTATTCTTTATTCTGAATCTATCACTTCTGTTAGGAAATATGTAGCATCCTTCATCATTGGTCTTTTAGAATTGTGGCTGGTCATTTAATTGAGTTGTCTTTACAATGTTGTTCTTGCATAAATTGTTCACTGGGTTCTACTCACTTCACTCTGCATCCATTCATACAAGTCTTCCTGAGTTTCTCAGATAACATTTCACATATCCTAGGGCTAGGACTATGGGACTAGGCCTTTTCTGAGCTATTCCTTCCAGAGCCTCCCTCCCTTTAACCCTTTGTCTGGGAACATTCATAGATTTTTAAGCTTTTTAATAATATTTTTTTTCTCTTCAATTGCATATAAAATTATTTTAGCCTTTATTTTTTAAAAATCTGAGCCAAATTCTTGCTCTTCCTTTTTCCCTTTTCCCCTCCCTGAGATCACAATTTGATATAAATTTTACATTTGTAATAATGTAAAACATTTTCCCTTATCAGTCATTTTATAGATGAAAACTCAAAGAAGAAAAAATGAAGAAAGTAAAATATAGTATGTTTTGGTCTGCATTTAGATCCCATCAGGAGGTTATATATTAATGTTTCTATTCTAGAAAGGATATATCAATCAATTATGTTATGATTTCCCCCTTCTGTGACATCCCTGTCATTTCTCAAAACATCCTTTCTTGGCTACCATTTTCTTTTTTATATGTGCTTTCTTCCCCTATTAGAATGTAAGCTCCTTGAGGTTAGGGACTATCTTCTTTTTTTATCTGTGTATTACCAAATACTTAGCAGACTATCCGGCAACTAGTAAAGTATTTACTAAATGTCTTCATTCATTCACAAGATGACATGCCTGAAAAAGAGTCTAGAAGGCACCTGTAAGTTGTATTTAATTTGGTAATTTCACTATTGTTCTTGTACTCTATGAGAAAAGTAGTTAGACTTATTTATTGGCCTGAAACAAACTCTGTCCCAGGGTTGACAGCACTGCAAGCACCACCTTAGGAGACAAAGAGGCACAGGGGAAATTAAGGAAGAAAAAAGGCAAATTCAAAGTGATAGTAAATTCCCTCTGGAGGATGAAAGCTTGCAGACTCAGACCCTCTGCCTTTTCTGAAAGCTCACGTAAAATCCCCCTGGAGAACATTCACTTTCTTTGCCCCATATTCTGTTTTCAGATAACCAGGTCTCAAATGGTAAAAATGACTATTGTCTTTGCACATCCTGTCTTTGAGCTTCATCTCAGACCTCTAAAAGATGCATCCTTTCCCTAGGACTTTGGGTTTCTGTTTTTCTCTAACATACTCTTTTTGTGTCTAGAGCCTGTTTATGTACAAGGTCTGGCTTTGAAGATTAGAATTTGTCCTTGAGTCACAAACACACAATCGCCACGGTGCCTGTATTTTTAAAAACAGAGGGCATTTGTGAAAGCTTAAATTGAGCCAGGGAAGACAACATGGCTTCCTTACTGCACCAAAATGACTCAGCTCAAGGCAGACAGACTTTGGGTCCAAGAACCACTTCACAGGAAAATGCCAGGGGGAGGCGAAGGTCTAGGAAGTGATTGTTGTTTTAAATAATTATGTTTAAGTGGCATTTTTTCCTGGTTTTATAAATACTTGACATTCACAAGACTATTTCCTTTAATCTAGCATGTTAGCATTCATTCTTATTTGGTATTTTCGTTTCAAATCAAAGTCTTCTGGCCCCTGCAGATCTTTTCTGCCAGCTGGGATAAGGCTTTTATTAGGATTTATTTGGAAATATTAAATTTATTTGCTCCTTTATTACTATTTAAATAATAACTACTAATAATAACAATGTGTTTTACATCATCACAATTTGCAAACTGATCTGGAGTCATTGTGAGCCTACCAAAACAGATATACTTTACAGGATCTTCTGGTTCTTGCCATCACTATGTGGAGTAGTGGGTAGAGTGCTCTTCTCGTAGTCAAGAGAGACCTGAGTTTGAATCCTTTCTCTGACACCGATAAGCTGTGAAACTATGGGGAATTATTTCAAGCATCCTCTTCTGTGAAAGGGTGACAGTCATGCCTGTAGTAGTCACCTTATGGGTTTACTGTGAAGATTAGCAGAGATAATGCAGGCAAGCTGAAAGTGCTGTATAAATGGCAGCCAGGAAGTTTATGATGATTTCTGGCACAAGTTCATGAAGAACAACATGGGATTGCTGGAAAAGGGAATTCCAGAATACTATTCTTGAATTCATGGCTTTTGTAGGCAGAAGGGAACTTGAATTTCTTAGGCAGTATCTATCAGCCCTTGGATCTAGTTTTCTAGCCCAAGAAGGGAGATTTCCTCTGCCGCCACATCAAGGTCTAGCTCAGTGATGGTGAACCTTTTAAAGATAGTGCCAGGCCCTGCCCCCCAACTGAATGCTGGGCATGCCCTGCCCGCACCAATACCCCACACAGGGGAGGGACAAAGTGCTCCCATAGGGCTGCTGGGCGGAGGGGTGCTTCTGCTAGAACTCAAGCTGTTTCCTTACCCCTCCTTCCCCTGCCCCAGGTGTTAGTGTCCTCCCTCCCTCCCTCCCCAAAGTGCCTTGTATTCTTTGGATCTATGTATTCGGTATGGACTTAGATATGTTTTGTTTTCTTTCCATTGGAATGTAAGCTTCTTGAAGGCGGGCTGTTCACTTTTGTCTGTATCCTCAGCACCTAGCACAGCACCTGGTATAGAGTAAGCACTTAAATTCTTCTTTCACCACCTGTTTTAAGAGAGACCCTTCCCTACCTTCTACAGAGTCTAACGGTGAAACAGTGAAATAAGGTGAGAAAGACAGGGTTTCTTATTTGGGAGCAATGACCTAGGGCAAATGACAGAAGGGATACTTAGTAAACTTTGCTTTCATTTAGGGACTAAAAACAGGTTCTGTTCAGCTGTGAAAACACCTGCTTCCTGGCTCTGTGACCCTGGGCAAGTCACTTAACCTCCATTGCCTAGCCCTTACTGCTCTTCTGCTTTGGAATCAATACACAATATTGATTGTAAGACAGAAGGTAAGGGTTTAACAAAAACACATACCTGCTTGTATAAAACAAAGGCACAATTTCCCCTTGTTGCTAACTAGATTTGTTCTAATTCAGGACTGCATGTGGGAAAATGAGGTTTAAGAGATAAACAATGAACCAAAGATGAATTACCTAAAAATGAGATTTTTCTGATGTTAGGGGTCCAGGAGCCCCCAACATACTCTCTTTGTCCCTACCTCTTTTCTTTCTGTGTCCCTGCCTCTCCCTGACTTCCTGCCTTCCTGCCTTCTGCACCTTCCTCCACCCCCACCTTTCCACACACACACTCTCTCTTCCTAAAGGGAACTAGGAAATGCTCAGAAACCCACAAGGTCATATATTATGCATGGGACAAGATTTGATCTGGCAGCCTTTTCCTAAGAGCTCACTCTACTAGTTGCTGCACTTAATAGGAGATGGGGGCATGAAGACTCTGGTCACCACCCTACCCCCTATGCAGTCTTTCAGATCAGTCTTCAAAGCACTGTTGGGGCTCACCACCCCTTTACTTTCTGAAGAGTTCTGGACTGACTAGTCCCTTTCTCCCTTACACAGCCACTAAATCCTCTCACTCTGAATCCACTCTCTCCTCATTCTTTCCTGGCTCCCTTGATCTCCCTGTATACTCTGTCAAAGTATCCAAAGACTCATGGGTACTCTCTCACTCTTCCCAAGCTCCCTCAATCAAACTGCTGTCACACTTGTTAAATCAAACCAAATGCTCTCAACAGCTTAAATACTGTCTACCATGATCCTTCTTCCTCCTCTATTCCCAGGTTAGTCTCCCTTTTTTATTCTATTGCTAACCTCAGGCCCCAAACGACTTCCTGATATGCTTAAATAAGTTCATGTGGCACCACCATGTGAGAAGGGAAACTCCTCAAGGGCAAGAAAAATATGTTGGTTTGTTGACTGATTGATTAAATAGACCAACTTGGCAGCTGCCTTTCCTCCTTCCCTTCTTCCCTGTCAGTATCTGGCACTCTGTGTTTCAGTTTTCTTATCTATAAAATAATTGGACTGAATGAAATCCACAGACTTTTCTTTAGGCGGCTAGGTGATATAGTGCATAGAGCACTGGGACTAGAGTTAGGAAGTTCTGGTTGTTCAGTCATTTCAGCCATACCCAATTCTTCATGACCCCAGTTAGGGTTTCCTTGACAGATCCCAAAGTTGTTTGCCACTTCCTCTCCAGCTCATTTTACAGATGAGAAAAATGAGGCAAACAGGACTAAATGATTTTTCTCAGAGTCACATAGTTACTAAGTGTCTGAAGCCAAATTCGAACTCAGCAAGATAAATCTTGACTCCAAGCCTAGTGCTCTATTCACTACAATACCTAGCTGCCCTAGAAGTTAGGAAGACCTAAATTCAAATCTAGCCCCAGGTAGTTATCAGCTATATGACCCTGGGCAAGACATTTAATCTCAATTTCTTCCACTGTAAAATAGGGATAATGACAGTACCTACCTGATTGGGTTGTCGTAAGGATTAAATGAGATAATATTTATAAAGTGCTTAACATAGTACCTGGCACATTGTAGGTACTCTTTAAATATTTATCCCCTACACCTTCTTCCATCTTTAAACCTTGTGTTATCTATGAAATGGACACTTTCCCCCCATCCTTCCTTCCCTTCCTTCCTTCCTTCCTTCCTTCCTTCCTTCCTTCCTTCCTTCCTTCCTTCCTTC